>NC_051182.1:26662902-26682694 GCF_013339695.2 Rhipicephalus sanguineus
GGAACGGTGAAAGGGCGGAGCAGTACTTTTACCATGACTGAATGTTTTGCGGTATGATATGAACCCTTTTTTTCGCGTTAAAACATGCTGGTGAAGTTTAGACGGGAGACTTTTTGTAGGAGACTAGTGTGGAGGTCCCAAATAAATGCCTTTTGAAAAATACCAGGCCTGCGCGGAACACGCAGCCCTGTCACAGCGAAAGCTGGAGGAACAATGTTCCTAGAACCCCTCGTAAACTCTCTTGGGGTGACTACTGCAAGTCTGGTTACAAGGTACCCGGTACGCCATCAATTATCATAATATTGTGAAATAAGGAAGTACCGGCTATGCCAATATTCACCATTCTGCAGGGAAGCGAGGTGCTCTACTACACATCTGTAAGAAAACTCTGCTTACCTGACTAACAGGAAACAATACACTGACATTGGAGGCCAGCTTTCTCAAAGTTTACGATTCTCTTCAGGGGTGCCACAGGGCAGTGTCCTCGGCCGCCTGGTTTTATGGGTTTATATTAGCGGTATTTTTAACGTAGTAACCCATGGTGTTCAAACCCGACTGTTTGAAGGTAACCAACTTGAGTTAAATAACAATTTAAATAACATATTCCAGTGGTGCATAAAAATGTGCAATGTTTCTTAACGGGTCCCTGCAACACTTTTTCAGCATAATCACAAACGCTGCCGATCGGCAGTGAAGGCTTCTCAGAACACGCGAGCAAAACAATATTGCGCAGCGCGTGGCGTGGAATGTACAACAAATTTTCAAAATCAGCTAGAATTGTTCTCTACTTCTTTCAAATGATGCCATATACCGACATGGCCGCGCCATATACCCAAATTTACGGCCACCTGCTGATTTGAGCATCATGTGCCGCATAGTTACCGAGGGCCGCCACGCGCCTGCACGCGCGCTCACGATAAAGTTGGAAGTAAGTCACGTGTTCGAAGAAAAAGAAAGAAAAAGTGACACGAGGGGTCATGCACGCGCGGAGTGACGTACCTCTTTCTCCCGTGCCTTCTTTCCCGCTTAGCTCCAGTGCGCTGTCGGGCCGAGAACAGAGAGAAAGCACTTACAGCGTGCGACAAATCTCTCTGAATTTGCTCGCACTTTAAGAATTCTAAAAACAATTGACGCGGTCCATTCGTGAGGCAAAAACTCTTTTAATGAACCATTCGACTGCTACTTGGAAAAGTGTTGCAGGGCCCCCTTTAACGCAGTTCAAACTATACTCCTGCATATCACGCGTAGAAAAAAAAACACCCCTGTCTTTTTTTACGAACTTGGTTTTTCATCACTGAAGCAATTCGACAATTACAAATATTTAAGTGTTACATTAATAACTAACTTATCCTGGAATACACGTATCACTAGCTTATGCTCTGCATTTAGAAAGGTCTTCTTCCTCACACAAACTTCACGCCACCCCAAGCAATGTGTGATACCGTGCTACGTTCTTTATTAAGCAATAAATGAAATATGCCAGTGCGGTTGGGACCCGTACACTCAGCTTAACATTAAGTGTCTTGAAAGAATACAGAGGAAAGCAGTCTGGTTCATTTTTAAAAAAATTCTGGCGAACTGACTCTCCACCTCTAATCATGAAAGCCAGTGACATTCTCCTTAGTAGCACGCGTCCAAAACAGATGCGAATTGACTTACTTTCTCTACTTCTTAACCAATAACTTGCGATTGACCCATCTCAGAATCTAACACCCTTATAAGGCTGAGCCACTAGGCACCATCACGCTAAATCCCCAAAAAAACTTATTTCTGTGGAAGTGACGCTTATAAGTGTTTCATATTTTCCACGCGCCGCTCTCAGATTGGAACGAAATAACTCAGGCAGCTTATTTCTATTTCTTCTTCGTCTCTCGTTCCACACTTAAATAGCCTTGTCGCACCACTTCAGTTTTCCCATCTTTTTATTGCAGCGCTATTTTGCTCTAATTAGTGAAAATGGTTGTGTTGTTTGCATTCATTTGTGTGATTGTTCCTGCTCGAGTAATCACGAAACATAATGTATTATTGCTATTTTAGTTTCTTTTCTGTTTACTATGTCTATTATTTACATTAATCACAAAACAGTTTTCTATGTAGCTTTTGTATTGCAATACATGTCACTGTCATTATGTCACTTTCTGTACCAATCATGTCATATTGAAACTGCCTCCCCCCTGCTTGGACCTAAGCGTGTGCAGTATTTGTAAGATCAGTTTGAAAGATGCATCTGTTGAGTAGTACCTAAGAATTCCGGCTTTTATGCCATTAACCACTTGCATGACGAAGAAATTAAAACTCGTTAATGACTGCAATAACTCCTTCTGAATAGATGTGCCTAAGAATTCTGGCATTTATGCAAAAATCTTATTCTCTGATTAGAAGGCTTTGTCTTACCTCAGAAGTATAGGCATGTGCTTTCGAGCTATGGGTGTGCATATGAAGGTGGCTCCATCTTATATATAAACAGAAAAAAACAGAAAGTATACTACTTTGCGTTACTTGTTACCCTAAATGCGCGTAATGGGTGTTTGTGTTCTTTGTACCGCAATCACTGTCATGCTGCATGCCTTGTAATTCGGGACTGTGTACCTGTCAAGTGAACAGCTTCACTTTTTTGTACGCGCCTGCTACATTTTTTTCGTGGTGTCAAAAACATGGCAGAAGATTGGATTGAAACCGAGAAAAAACTCAATCACAGGCATTGACAAAAACTAGAAATACGAGTATTCGGCGTGTCGATTGCTTTATTCGTAATTGGACATCGAAGAAGCAGTTCAAGCCAAATGGAACGTCGGAATCGGCAATAGAGGTTCCGAAATGCACTTCAGTATTTCGCACTTCGCATCTTACATTGTACCTTTACGTTGTTATACAATACATTTATGATGGCTAGCCTCATATGACTCAGATATACGTTTAACAATGTCTCTAAACACATCTGCCGCAGGCACCAGCACGGAGGGACTTGTGCGAGCCATTCAAGGAATACGGACTCGTTTTCTAGAAGAAGTGAAAATGCTGACGGTCGCCAGGACACGTTATTTACTTTTACCGTTCCTTTCACTGATTACGTCATTATCTACGCAATATGTAACATTGTTTCGCTCCTGGTATTCGCCGGAGAAGTAAATATCACCGATACTGTAATTCCTGAGGAGAACCACAGCAAGGAAGCTACCCTCGGAGCATATGAAGACTTGGAAAAACTTGGAGATCGAGTGAGACAGCGTGAATGTTCTTGAGGTGATTTGTTTTTGGTTGTGACACAGTGTTTCTTGATTTATTTCAGCTACCGGCGAGTGTTTACTACATCTCGAACTTTTTGGGTATATTACATATATTTTGATTTCGACTTCCTTGGACAAGGGCACTGCGACAATTCAACACATGCTGTCAGGTCCGTGTATCATGTAATGACATTGTGTTGCTGCCCAGATGAATTTTCCAGAATGCAAGCCTCCAATGTCAAACTGAGCTGTTATAATGTTTTACGTAATATGCGGCCTCACTGTTTATAGCTTCATTGAATTTATTTATTTCTTTATTTATTCAAAACTACTTACAGGCCCTACAGGGCGTTGCGTAAGGGAGCATCAACATATTATGTCTATGGCTTATAGACGGCTTAAATTTTTACAAATATTAACAATATAAGACATTTTCTTTCATAATGATACAATGTCGAATAGCTACAACGATAAAGAAATACAATGAAAGCTAAATACAGCAGATGAAACTTACCAGATAGTGACTCTACAACAGGCTACAAAAAGTAAATACAACTTCTAAAAAGGTACGATACATAGCAGACAATATGAGTCCAGCTATGCTTTAACAAACGTTTGCCAAAAAGCTTCGCGCTGAGCTCTGACAAGTGTTCGAACAATTTGAAGGGCGGTATGCTCATATTCTGTATTGTTTTGTTGTCTACGTAGTTTCCAGCTTCCTATAGTTGCTATGGCAGGTAATTTGCATATGGTTGTTAGTCAGCACCATGTCGTACGCTTTTGTAATGCATCAAGCAGCCCAGCCCTGTCAAGCGCACTGGTGCAAATGCGGTGCAATCGATATTTGTTTTCTCGTGAGCAGTTAAAAAACCACGGCCGCTAGATAACAATAAAGTGCGGCCTGTTGTGTCGCGTCGCCGTCAATGGGCGAGTGCGTCTCGGCTGAGTTTACAGGTGCGGTTGCTGTTGATGGCGAGGACGCCGCTGTTCAGAGGCACAATGCAGACGCCGGTTCGCGCCATATTGTGGTTGCCTAGGAATTAAGGTGTGTTCGTGCGCTTTCTCATGTGAGTTTTCGTGAGATCGTGTGTGCGTAGCTTGCCTCGTGTTTTTTGTGCTTTGGTACGCTTCTTTGGTGTGCGCGTGTGTGGCTGAAGGTTTTTCCTAGCGGTGCGATGCGGCGAAACTGTTGTGTGCCGCTGTGCAAATCAAACGCCAGGAAGGATGCTACTGCGAAGTTTCACAAATTCCCATGTGATGTACAGCGTTGGGAAACGTCACTCAAGAATATTTCTCGCCAAGGGCTGTCGGGGAAAGGAAGCAAGCGGGAGCAAAATGACAGGCCGTTAGTATGTTCATTACCTTTTCGCGCAGAGAACCTAGTTTTCCTGAAGATGAGGCCTGTCCAACGACGTTAGATCTTGGCTATGGCTTGGAAGAGTCGAAGAAGACAACGGGCAGATTTAAAGGAAGTTACTCGTGAAGGAGAACAGTTGAAAAAATTGCAGGCCATACGAGATGAAATCAAGGAACGCCTGATTTATGAAAACAACAAAGAGGTTGGGGCTTTTGTCGAGGCATTGCAAAACGCGCGAAAAGGCTGCCGTTTTATCAACAACCAAGTGCCACCTTCTCACATTAGCAACGGTTCTACTTTTTATACTGTATGCACAATTCATATCTGAAGAAAAATACCACGCTCACACTGGGGAGCTCTTAAAGTTATTCTTTAAAATGTTTCTGCGGCCTCTTTTAGAGAATTGGTCGGGGAATGTAAGTGCAACTGCAGATCGAGTTTTGACATTGTCACATAAATCTCTGTCAGTGAAGGTTCATTCTAAAAAGACAGGGCGTGCAAACACGGACACAAGAAAGAAGTCAGGACACCACAAACGTCTTTTTCGAATGAATACTTACCAACTAGCTCAGCTCTCTGTTATTCTAAGTGAAGGTTCTCCGTCTGTAAACAAAGTATTTGTTATTTACAATAATATTCCTGTAAATGCGGTAAACTGCTCTACGAATGAATCCGCACCTCTGTCGTCTGCCCACACATCTACAAAATTTTGACAAGCTCTCGCATATTGTTATCTGGTTTCCAATTCAAAGATTGATAGTGCACATCCAGGCACGTGGCCAGAACGTTTTTCAGTGGGGAGGAGGGAGGACGTGACGGGTAAGCAAGCTGATTTCCAGGACAATTACGAGAGCGAAGGGAGCGCTTGGGAGAGATATGCCCATCAGTAACATCGGCAAGAGCGAAAACGAGGAGCGCGTGAAGAGACGTACAAAGGACAGGAGCTTGCCATTTCTACCTATCTTTTGTTTTGCCTTTGTTTCTTTATGACCTACTAATTTTAAGTCACGCATCCTTATCAACCTGCCACGCTTGTCAGATTGCCAATAGCAAAAGTTAAAATTCAGTTCAAATAGCGCCTGGGTCTCTTCGGCCGCCTTCCTCAGTATCAGCCTCACTCACTACCTCGTCTTGAAAAAAACGCGTCTGCTCCGGGTAATTGGTAATAACGAGTACTTCTTTTCATATAAGTGAGTCACGAGGGAATCTTCACGAAAAGTCCCATTGTAAAAAAGTATTGGCACGCCTGAAGCAACCTATTGACATATGCGGTGTCATCTGCACTTCTCCGACTTCTCTATTCAACATGCAATGTGCCACTATAAAATTCGTTATTTGCTGCCTAACTATAGTCCGTGTCGCGCGTAGCAACAGCCCTTCTTCGTGAACAGCTGTCCCCTAGCAGTGGCGCCACAACGGGTGCGAGAAGCACTAGGCCGAGCTTCTTTTTATGTAACGGCCGTGACACAACACTGCGAATGGTCGATAGCGTCGCTTCGCTAAGTTACGCTCGCTACATGAAATGTAAAAATCCTTGGGCCAATTCGAGTAGCAGTCGACGTGTGGTATGCATTTTACGTGGCCCGAGGGCGTTCAAGGTGAGTTTGAGGACTCGGGTACGGTACTTGACCATGGCGGCCGCATTTTGATGGGTGATGAAACTAAAAAAACGCGAGTGCCTAGCCTGATCCGATGGGTTTCTTTCATGACATTGCTGTTTGTACTAACTTGAACTATTTAACGACTGCAATTATAATTTATGGCATAGCTTAATGCCCAGTAAATCACGTACAGCCACTACCCTAACCCGTTCCAGCCATTTTATACTCTTTTTATTTTTGTCAAGCTTTTCTGACAACTCTCACCGGCGCTGGACTGGGTGGAATGAAAAGAAAGACATATTGTAACTCGGCACTCCTACCAGTAATCAAAGAACAAACCAGCGTCTCAACACCCGCGCGCACCCTGGCGGCCGGAGCCTATTGGACGTAAGAAAACTGCGCAAAATTTTATTCACTGGAAGCGCGTATTATTATTACTGGAAGCAAACGCCACCACCTGGCTAACGCATATTTAATTCTTTTAACACGAAAGCGTTTTATGCCGGGGTCCACCAAGACATTTATGACGTATTTCCGTCACGGAAGTACGTCAGCAAAATGAACGCCATCAGATGGCAAAGAAAAAAACTGTGAAAAGTTCCGTTCACGGGATTTGAACCCATGACTTCTCGGTCCGCGACGCCGGCTGGCGGGAGTTTAGTCCACTGAGCTACCGGCACACACTTTACGGAGAGTACACGAACGCGCCTTTTATCTTTCACACTTTCCTCTCACAGTGCTCTTGCTTGGATGGATGGATGCTGTGAGCGTCCCCTTTATAACGGGGCGGCGATATATGTGCCACCAGGCTCAAAAAAAAAAAAAACGCGCCGTGGCTACGACCGTCCCATTTGGGGCGTTTTCAATACAACTTTAATTTCGTCAACGCTTCAACACACCGTGAGGTGGCAGTTTTAGCCCAAGCCTCGCTCATAGCATCCATCTACATCGAAAAATAGTTCTCAGAGGCTCGCCTGGCTGTCGCACCACGTTCCCCGCACGCCCTGTGAGAAGTAACGGGCAGGCTAGAGGGAAGACACGACGCTCGTAGCGTTTATCTTCGCATTTCACGACGCTTTGAAGGAGTGCATATTGAGTATCAGTGTGTATTACGTGCTTGTTAATGGCATCTTGGGCGGGATTCGCCATATGCGGTGTCCACGTATATCTTAAGAACTCATATACCAATGGACTATAAACAGTAAACTACTTCTGTGACGACACGTTACACTTTCGTGCTATACCGATTCCTATGACGGAGGGATCAGCCATCATTTTTTTTATATTTCTTCTACTCCTTCTTTCTTTCTTTCGCATTTTTTTCTTTACCGGTTTCTACATCTTCTTCCACTTTGACATTCCTTTATTTGATTATTTCTGTATTGCCCGCTCTCCCCCTTTCTTTCTTCGTAACCCTCACATCACTCCTCACAGTCACTTCTCTTTCCCACTCCTTGCAAAACTATACTATACAAGGCTATGCCATACTTTAACCACTCACCATCTTTGTTTCCTTCCTCCTCACCCCCACATCACTTCACCTCAACCTCGCTTCCCTTTCCCACCCCCTAGCTAAGCTATACCAGTCATGCCTATGCAATGCTAGGAGCTGCTTAGCACATATCCGCCGTCTGTGGCAAGTACCCACCGAGTTTGCTGTCTAAGACACAGGCCTTACTCCAAACTCAAAGAGCTCGGTTGGTAAATAATTAGGAGGGAGCGTCGCGTGACAAGTCTAAAGCCCAGCAAAAAAAAAGAAACCAGAGGATGCTGGAAATTCTACCATGAGCATCTAGTACGAGAAGCCAGCGGCTTCGGAGGAGATTGGCTTGTGGACGCTAGGCGTGCTCTCTCCCAAGTCTCTTTTCTTCAACAGTACAAACATATTGCCGCCATAAAAGATATTTCGTTATAGGGCTTTACGTGCCTATGTACGGACTCCCCGCCATTTTTCAAAATTACCTGTTCTGTATGCGGGTTCACGTAATTAAAGTTAGCGTTGTTTTTGTATAACATCGCTTGCCACCATAATCTTTACTTCTATGATTTCCTTCGGGATCTAAAGATAGCTATCACATGCGAAACAAGGTCTGGTCAGTTGTTCAATTCATAGTTCATTAAGCGCTAGTGCAGGTATTTAATTTCCTTATTAGATTACACTACTGTAGTCCGATCTGCCTCTGTCTCTTACCGCACGTGTCGAAAATGCTGGATCCGAATTGTAACGCGACATATTTAAGAATTAACAATACACCGTATAGGTCGCCTGAAGTGTGAGCCACACACATTTATAAGTTCAATTCTCAGAGTAACCCGCATTACAGTTACTTGGAGGCATGGGTTAATGTAGAAGTTGCCGTGTTCGGAGTTTGGTTTGCCCACCTTCCTATTTCCTATTATAGCAATATCATTAGGCAGCTAGGATAGATGAATTACCTTGCGATTGATTTGTTTGCTTTTGTCTGTTTTAACCCCTAGTGCTGTTGAAAGTACTGCAGCGCTTATGTTATTTGTTGAGCATACCATGTTTACCATTGTCTGAATTTCGTCGTGCTGGCCAGCCGAGTCATCTGATGACGTTTGTCATCCCCTTCAAGAAAACAGATAATAGTCAGAACCATACCCTGCGTGTTATTCCACTGTCCCTTCATTCACGCTGTTCAGCCATAATGTACCTTGAGCGCCCCCTGGAACATCCCGCTCAGAATCTGCCAGGTCGCGGTTAATACCGTATCTCCAGATGATGTCATGCTTATTTTCATCGTTATAAGAGACCTCCTTTTATTGTTGCTTGTATAATGACGCCTCGCGTAGAGGGGGCTGAAAGGGAAAAAATGACTGGTTGCAGAGTGACCACTCTTGTTAACGCAGTGATGATACTGCGAAACGTTATCATTTTTATATATAGGTTGGTCGAATTTTGATCATACATTCGAGTGATTTGGCATCACGGCATGTAAGCGTCATTCGTCTATATTGCTTGTACGTAGTGTAGGTTGTCTACCTGCTTTCGATAACGGGATTAATATAGCTGGTCTTCAGGTAGGCACGCATTTCAACCAGTTCCCCTATCACGGCGCTAAAACGAAGTAAGGCAACAACTGCCTGCTCTAAAAGGCGGTGTCAGTGCCAGGTGTTGTCGTACAGAAATGAACCACTGATTTTGTGGCACTTTAAAAGGGTGTTATACGAGCTATTCACACTTCCCGTTGTCGGGCATTCTCATTTTCCCTGTACTGCGTTGCCGAGCTGGATTCGGCGTTGAAGTGGAGCCCTATAGTATAATCATTGTACGTATACATTTAGCTGAAAATACGGTTATTGTGAAGGAAGCGTAGTTGGCCCGGTGAATGTGGATGCCAATGAATGAGAGCACAGCTCTAAACCCAGACAGCTCTTAGCTCTTGAGATTGGACAAGGACACGTCGCAGCACCAGTGCTTAAAATATGTGCGCCGTTAGTAGGGATGACAATCACGGGGATCGCTTAGAAATTTCTACGAATGTTAAGGTGAAAGCTAAGTTGCACCCATAGTGATGTGCAATGAAGCTCTGAAGCCCTACGGTGACGTATACAATGCGTGCCAGTGCTCTGTGAGCGTGGTTCCGCCGTTTTTGAAACGCCCTAAGCGCGCCGTCGCTGGCATTTCCCTGCTTTTTCCCAGCTCCTCCACCGTGCTTGCCCTCAGCCGTACTGCGCTCCTGCTCACGCGAACTCCGCAAAGTCGAAGCGCACGCGCTGCTCGCGCGCTCACGTGCAATTCCGTGACCCTGAAAGCGCGGCCTTCAAACATAAAGGTCTTAGGTGTTCGCCTTACAATATATTTTTACTATAAAGGCAACTACAATGCAGTCAACCAAAATTTCCGGCCGATCGCTCGCACAGTAGGACTCCACGTTACGGGAAGCAGTCGGTAATGAGGCAGCTATTGAAGGTTATTCGGCTAAGAACCAGACGTAATAAAGTGTTAATGTTACTAACAGCGCAAAAAAGGACGAAGGACCAGGAAGAAACACAGACAAGCGCTGACTTACACTGAAGTTTATTTCCGAAACGAGACAGAATATAAGGAAACGGCACGTGGACAAAAAAGATTGCAAAGCACTTATTTGCAAATTTCGGAAATAAACTTCAGTTGTAAGTCAGCGCTTGTCTGTGTTTCTCCTGGTCCTTCGTCCTTTTTTGCGCTGTAGTAACATTATGGATCACCAACTTGCCCAACGAATCGCTCTCTTAAGTAATAAAGTGGCCGCACCTGTGTGTGTATATGGAGTAGCTGCTTTTGTGCACAGGTTTACCAGGCACAGTTTTCACCTTCACACCCAAAGTGGGCCGTCCTAATTTCAGCGCTAGCGCATGAGGCACGATTACACAAGGCAATGTGCGTTGCTATTATGCGAGTTAATTTGGTACGTGTCGTGACGTCTATTTTATGGCCTGTCATTCATGCTAGGCCGTGCATGTTATGTTATTCCCGCTCACAAAATGTCTAGAAGGATATTGTGCCGTTTTTTTCATTCAGCTGGTCATGCCATATAAGACAGTCATCGCATTTACTGAAGTGATTTCATATAATTCATTTCATGACATGCCATTCAGTGAAACATGTTTGTCCTGCGTACAAGCGTACTGTCGTATACTCACTCAACTGTTGCCATTAGTTGATCTACCTGACCCGCAGGTAGCGGGATCAATCCCGGCCGCGGCGGTCGCATTTTCGATGGAGACGGAAATGCTAAAGGCCCGTGTACTTAGAGTTAGTTACACGATAAAGAGCCCCAGGTGGTCAAAATTTCCGGAGCCCTCCACTACGGCATTCCTCATAATCATATCGTGGTTTTAGGACGTTAAATCTCAACAATTAGTTAGTCGACCTAGCAATGTAGTTATATGCAATATGCTACTTGCCATGACATGTCCAATGAAACCAACGGACAACCAAGCCTAAGAAAGCACAGGGGAAATTATTCGTTGCCTTTAACAGAAGTGTAATGGTTCTGACCTAAATAGAAAAGGAATTAATGAGGACAAACAGCACCCTTCCGGTCGGTGGGGTGCATTTTCCTCCGCTTCAGTTCCTCTGAATTTCAGAAAATCAAGCATCCTAAATAATTCATCTTGGGATACCAGATACAGAGATATTTATAAGGAAACTCGATGTTTCTCGCAACGTATGTTCAATTGGCGTATGGCTCGAGGCGGTACATGGAACTGTAATACAATCTTTATACACGCACATTTATAGAATTGGGGATTACCATGCAACGAACCATACAGTGGCAAGTATCACTATGCCGTTTGCAATAGAAATGGAGATACGGTCATCAGACAGGATACTGGCAAGCCTCAACCAGAAGCGAAAGAACCTCAATTAAAACGACAAGGAGGAATCCTCGAACCCAACAGACGAAAGTATAAACTGGCGGAGCTTTCGAAGATAATCAACTAGGCCTAAGCTAGCGGCACAACACGGTATAATATGGAGTGAATTGATCATGCACTCAACATGTAGAAAGCCTCAAACAGGTGAAAAGAAAACATCGCACAGCAAAAAAAAAAAAACAAGCGTATGTCCTAAGGGATATGGAAGGCAATGTATTTGCCAATGTGGATACGATAGTTAAAGTAGCTGAGGAGTTCTACAGAGATCTGCATAGTAGCCGGGACAACAAGGACTGTAATGTGGGAAGTACTAGCCTAAGAGGGATCAGACATCTCACAGGTAACAACTGGGAACGCAAAAACACTTGGCCTGCGTATCTGCCTGCTCCGCTGCAACTGCCGTGTAAAGATGATTAGAGGATGCGTTGCGTGAGATATGGACGCCATCTGGCAATACGTTGGAAAACATGACCTTGGCGGAGGGTTTCCTTCCTGCGTGACAGAGGGCGTTCGTCGGCGCACATAGGCATTTTCAGCGCAACCGCATTTTCAGCGCAGCTTAAGAGACTAGGGTCTTTAGAATTACGTATCTATGTATTTTCTATTAAATGAACACACTACCTAATACTTACCTAGTGATGTTACGCCTCATATATGCGTAATATTTTACTTTTTGCTCGACAACGTCACAAGCTATGAACAGCCGTACAGTTCAAGATGGGTGGGCGGTAACCAAGTGGTTCAACTTTGGCCGGGTCGCTGAATGGGGTGACAGACAGACCAAAATGTTTGCGTTTAAATTCCCCAAGAATGACTATCGTCTTTAAAGTAGCCTTGGTGAGAAAGCAAAGGATGTGGCCGCTGGTAGCAATCAGGTAACATAAGATCTATTGAAAGACAGCGGGCACATTGTGCTATAACCATTGAACACCATGCGGAATGTCTCTGTGCTGCCTACGTAGCACAAACGAGGTATAATCCATCTTATTAAGGGATATATCGTCTAAAGCCTCAGCAGGCCGAATACAAGAAGTCAACTTGAGAACAAATTTATTCAAGACAGGATATCCTGCATAAGACGGCCTTTTAAAGGCCTTTAGAAGCGTTTTCTTTTTATAATTTGTGTTGTTCACGAACATATTAGATGCGAAGCAGCTTTTACGCTGGGTTTGTCCGTAGTTCCATTAGCGATCGTCCGCTTTCTACCACCTACCATAGCCATCTGTAAGATATTGAGCGCGCGCTCGCACCAAGGAGAAATCTTCTTCCTCTTGTTCTTCGACCGCCCTGATGATGATACTTGCAGAGCATTTTAGGGGCCCGGCGCAACGCAGATAAAACCATGTGCGCTGGCACGCGCTAGCGCGTTCGGGACTGTGTAAGGGACTGGGTGATTCGCTGGGGCCTCTTCCCTTTACACTCTCTCAGCTATCATGTGATGGCGTCGGCGAACAATATTCTGCAGACGCGCGATGAACCACCGCGTTGTATCCTAGTCAGAACGCGCTGGCGCGTTCGAGCCTGTGTAAGGGGCTGGGTAAGACGCTGTGGCTTCTCCCTCTTACACACTCCCAGTAATCACGTGGTGGCGTTGGGGAACGAGATTCTGCAGACGCGCGATAAACCAGCCTGTCGCGCTCCAACCAAGGAGGTAAAAAAGAAACACAGCATATCCACGGAGTGAATGATGAATAGTGGGCGAAGCTGCGGAGGTTCATCGGTAAACCGTGAATCTTCCGTGAATTCTGCCCAGTACATCATCACCGACGTGAGATCGGGCGCGTTTATACTAAAGGTTCGATGAGAGTTATGACGACATGCAGCTCACTTTAATTTTACATGTACGCTGTGAATTTTCATTGTTTAACCACGCACAGGAGAAATCGCACACACGCACTACTTTGGAGGTCAAAATCCAGTGCCTATATATA
The DNA here is from genome assembly GCF_013339695.2 of Rhipicephalus sanguineus. Taxonomy (NCBI): domain Eukaryota; kingdom Metazoa; phylum Arthropoda; class Arachnida; order Ixodida; family Ixodidae; genus Rhipicephalus; species Rhipicephalus sanguineus. The sequence continues at coordinate 26,676,401 of NC_051182.1, forward strand.
CGGGGTGGTCAGTGAACGGTTGTGCAGCGCGAGCGGTTGGTTTCTTCAATCAAGACGCTGCCGCGACGCTGCCTCGCGACGCTGCCTGCGTCGGCGCCGCTGCGCCGCGAGGCAAGATAGGGGGGGGGGGGGGGTAGGAGAGGAGAAAGAGGGGGAAGCGTAGGAGAGGAGAGGGCGATACATATCACGCACTGTCGCAGCGCATTGTCTTTAGGGAGCCTTCATGTGTGCACGCCCCCTCCGTTTTTAAGACTGGTTCACACTACTACGGGACGAACAGGTGCCGCTATAAGGAGCTTCGCCCCTAAAACTCTTTGGCTCCAACAAGAGTTAGGGATGAGTAACGGCAACAGCAACTACAGTGAATTCATCGTGTGCTCCACTTGCAAGGATGCGTTAACATCACGCAAGGTACCCGTGATGAACGGAACTATAAGTCGACCCATGCACTGCTTCGCATCCCCTCATGGTTTCCTTTAGTGGGAGACAGTGCTGGGCAGTATCGAAGATACATGTATCTTAGATACTATCTTAGATACTCCTTGGGTATCTTGTATCTGTATCGCGATACGTCTCGCAAGACGGGTATCTGTATCTGTATTTCCGATACATTCAGTAATGTATCGTGTATCTTAAGATACAAGATACTTCTATAAAAAGAACACCGAGCGAAACAATTAACGGTAGCTGAACTACGCTTCTCGAGCGGATACTACTGCTACTAAGCTACTTGAATAAAACTAACGACAGTGACATTCTTTTATATATCTGCCAGAGTTCTCCAGCGAGGGCAGGCGATGAGGTCAGCGCGTCCGTATTGATGGAGCACAGTCACGTGGTGGCGCTCGCGCGATCTCGACAGAAACAAGCCCGCGAACGTCTACGAGCAGTCGAACTTCGCTTTCTCGCAATTTCTTCTTTCTTCTTACTCGTGTCGGTACCATGACGCTTCCTCGTAAACACTGTACTGTTCTACGTACTCTAACGCGTACGAACCTCTCGCGAAAGTTTTGATGCTCCTAAAGTGTCGTTATCGAAGTTTCCCTTGCGTGGTGTCTCGCGGCTTTCACGCGACAGCGATTTAAAAGATCTCATGGATGTAAGTTTTGATTCTAAATACTGTCGCTCCACCGGTGCTGATGCTAGATGCCGTAGAACAAGCACTTACGTAACGTAAGATATCTTGGTGTACTGTATCTTTGTTCTTCCTGCTGCCCGGCCACACTGGCGTCATCTCGACGATCCAAGAAATCATCACCCCCTGATGACGTCACATAATATCACACATGCCAGAAATTTCTGATGTCTCCATGATATCATCACACGACCTTGTCACATAGTCAAAGGTGGGCCTATCTGGGATGCACTGAAAACCAGTATAGGTGCGGAAAGCTTGAAAAGGCTCCGATCACTGAGGCAGTTGCAAACCACGTGGGTACCAAAGCTTCTGAAGTAGGCAGGGCGGGTAATCCATAGATCCACTCAAAATAGAAAAAGAAAACAGTGGCTTTCGCGTTCTAGTCATCTTAAGTGAGTCCATAATCAACCCTGCGAGCTTTTATTTTTTTATAAAAGCGAAGCTGTATTTTTGTTTTTTTTTTTCATTCTCAGACAACATTCCTCTGATGGGTATTTCGTCGTCATAGCAAGCGCCGTGATGACGCTTCCACCAGAGGAGAGATGTGTTATCGAACACTACGGAGATGAACTGGTACGCGGCTGTCCTAAGCGAAGAAAAGAGATCATGGTCGGGCGCTTGAGGGAACTGTATAATTAGAAGTAAGAGACCATAAACCAAGGAAAGGTTAGGGAAGGTTATTTTGTAGTAATTTTGATAAAAATGTGAAAAAAAGTAAAGCGGACGAAAAGATAACTTGCCACTGGCAGAGACTGAACCTGCGACCTTCTAATAACTCATCCGATGCTGTACCAACTGAGCTTCAGCGGCGGTCATCCCCCCGTCCATTTTATGGGGTACACAGTGACCATGTACATTTTTCAACTTGGGAGTGTTAATTAGCGCCGCTAGTAGCCACGTGCTTCGTGACGCCAGCAGGCGGGAAACCATTCACCATCATGGGTACGAGCGGCGTGTGTGTTCCCACACGGCACGTACTTCAAAAGCGACTCCAGGTTCTTTTATGACCGGAAGTTGAAGAGGCACATCTGGTAAACCTATGCCTTAGGATAAAAAATTATTATGCAGGCAGATTTCTTCAGTCTGCTATCTATTTACATCTGTGTGGTGATACATTCCATGACGCCTAATCAAGCATAATTAAAGAGGAATAAGTTCTGAGCACTTAGTACATAGCTGCTAGAATGAGAGACGTTATGGAACGGCCAGAACGAGGTGGTACACTTAACATCTTCAATAAGCCGCGTCGCTCGTAAATGAGCAGGAAACAAACTTGTAAAGGACCGTCGAAGAACAGTAATTTTGCTGCTTTTACAAACTCCAAAATAGCCACACTACATAAATTCCTAGTATAATAATCCTGTTTGTATAGAAGAAGGTGGGGACGCTCAAAACACACACTCGGCGGCTCCGTAGCTTCATCTGCTAGGAAACAGAACACGCTGTTTTAAAGGGCCCTCACCAGGCCACATAGCAAATTTTAGTTAGACGCTGGAAGTTGTTGTGTGCCGAATGAAGAGTACTATGCCGCAAGAATTTTTGAAATCGGTTCATTACGAGCTGAGAAAAAAATACACCATCTCCGCTAAAGGGGACCATGAGGCGATGCGAGCCGGAGCACTGCACGATCGCGTTCCGTTGGCGTTCGTTGGGCATGCTACCGACCTCGCGTGGGTGGAACGCGAAGAGGGACGCTACGCGCGTCGTATCTTCCATCTAGCCTGGCCGTAATTCTCACAGGGCGAGCGGGGAACGCGGTCGACAGGCGGGCGAGAGGGGGGCAGCGTGGGAGAGGAGAGAGAAGCGGAGGGGACGCGCATGCACTCGCGCTCATCGCGGCGTTGCGCAGGAGAGAATTTTCGGCATGTCTAGCCCGCGTTTCAGAGGAAGAGTGGAAAGGGGAGGTGGAGAGGGGGTGGGAGAGGGAAAGTGGAGAGAGGGTATGGGAGACGGAAAGTGGAGAGAAGGGATGGGGTGGGCAGAGGGAAAGTGGAGAGGGAACGTGGGGAGGGGAGGGGAGAGGGTGAGTGGATAGGAGGTGTGTGGACAACACCTTCTAGAAAAATATGAAGGTCCTTAGCTCTCTTCCGCGTGACGTCACACGATGTGGGCGGATTGGAAAAAATAAGGAGCGCTGTTCAAGAGAGGTGGTCTCGCTGGTGCACTGCGCGGAAGCTTTTTTTTTTCTGCAAGAACAATCATGCTCATGTAAACGAAATTAGAGGGCAAGAACCACTGTAGCGGGAAAACATTTATTACGAAAGCTCAGTTTCTTTTTGTACTTTGCTCTATATTAGAAGCAATACGCTGCATTATTTGGCCTGGACAGTTGTGGCTTTATCCTTTTTATTATTTATCGGCAGCGTCGAGAAGTTTGCGTTCAGCTTCTACAAAAGTTCTTTAGCAGAATGTTGATGCTGCACCGCAGGATGGTTTAAGCACTAGTTCAGTCGTGTGGCCATTCTCACACGTATCGAAGTCGGCTGCTCTTCACTAGCCAGCAATGTAGCGTCAGTTTCGTGACGACCTGGCATTGTTCAGGCATCATAAGCAGCGTAGGCTTGTAGCGAGCTGCTCTACCACAACGTAGCTGGAGCAACTGCTTTTAGTGCAAACATGATGGATAAAGTAAGCCTCCTCGGTCCATGTGCTTCACGAGACCATACTGTTCGTTTATGGCAGAGACTGTGATCTCCTTGTCCACGGTCAACGAGTCGCTGCATTGCGCGCAAATCAACTTTTTAAGGGAGGCGTATACTGCATAACCTGCAACGTAGACGAGGATGGGAGGACGTCCTGCATCTTCGTAAGAGCCTGGCTGGTAACAACAACGTTGCTGCTGGGAAGCAAAGCCTCGACTTGCTTTCGGACATATTCCCAGTGCTGGTCAGTGGAAACTGTAGGCAGGTACTTTGCAGGCGCAGCTGTGTTTTCGACTTCGTATATGTGCCTGATGGAGATGTGATATTGAGCACCTGCCAGCTGCCTATACTTTCCAAACCGATCTTCAAGGCAGTCGGTCTGAATCTTCCCCAAAAGAACATACGACATTCCAAGCTCTTCGAAGCTGTACCTAGCGAGCTCACTAAGCGCATAGGTAGTGTGTTCGAGAGCAGCGTGAGTCTCCTTTGTCAGAGTACTCTTGTCAAGGACCTTTGTTTTTCCACTCATCCAGCCACTTCAGAAACATGTGCAAGAAGGCAATTTTTGGATCGTTATCAATGGAAAGCACTGGTGTTGGAACTGATCTCTCAGCTTTCTCCCTTCCATGGAGTTTTGACGTTTACAATTTTCCACCACTTGAGTACGATATCGATGAATGTAGCAGTGGCCTCAAAAGAGAACAGGATTTTCTTTGCTCCAAGAGCGCGTAACGCCTCTGGTAAGTAGTATCATTGAAGATTTGTAAAGCAAGCATTACGTCCTGCCTTTCGAGATTCGAAGGGTAGAGGGCTTTTCTCGACAGTCCATAGCCATATTTCAACAGCTGGTCACACTCTTGCTGTGAAGGTCCCTGTTGTCGCAAATGACGCTGTTTGGATTCGCTCTGATTTGGCGTGTCTCCTGGATCTCCGGGAAGTAGAAACAAATTTGGTCATTCTTCTGATTTATCCAGTTATTTTGTATGCATTTTAGAATGTGCACTGGGTCTATAATGAACAGCGGCCTTGCAGGGTCTGATGGATGTTGGTACACAATTCTGTTACGAGGAGGTGATTAAAAGAGGGAATCGCTTTTCTGTTGACAGAGTTGTTGTCGCTGACAACGCACATAACTCGGTACCGAATCTTTTCCAGCCCGCAAACCACTTCTTTAAGCGTCTTTTTACAGGAACTCTGCCTCTACTCGGTGCACCGGCACGATGTGCGCAACTTTGAATTTACACGTCAGGCTGCGTACCATGAAAACGAGCGCACAGTTAGCAGCTTCATTTCTAATAAGCGCGGCACCGGTAATATTACCCCCTTTGTAGTCAAAGTAGGGTTTTATATGTATTTCATCTACCATAAACTGTGACAAAGCGCTGGTCATCTTTCAGGTCAGAAATTCGTTCGTCATATAGCTGAGGAATGTTTCGCTCTGATGCTCTTGTTGAAGACTCATACCATAAGACGAGCACACTGATCTTATTGTAATAGAATGCGGCAAGGTGATGCTTCCAAGGCTGCGCATGAACGCGTACGCATGGGGCGATATAGTGAAAGAATGCAGCAGAACATCATGAAATCAGCAGAGTAGCGCCTGCGCTGTTTTTTTCGATAGGTGCAGGTGACTTGCTCCTTGAGAAATCGAACACAGTTGGCGTCGTCTTCTGCTTGGGACGTGCAAAGCTGATCTAGCAGTAGACAAACCGCTTCGCAAATTGCTGCGACTAGTTGCGCGCCATCAGGTCACCGTCCACTTCTCGATGCCTTCAGGAGTTCCACCAGACCCCTTTTACTGTTAGCGATTTCGGGAACGCGGAGCTTTTTACGGCTGTTTTCATGACGTGTAGTGTCACGCTCAAGTCTCCTTTCACGCAAACAGAGTATTTAAACCATGGCGCTTCGTCGTAGACGATGTGAATGAGAAGAAGCCTTTCATTTCTTTCGATTACAACCCAGAACTTCATCCCTTGGCTCCTGAAGTGGTTGGCAAGTTCGCTCTAAAACTGCTGACTTTATCCTCCTCGCGTGCTCTGATAACCGCTCTCGTTCGATTCAGCGATGGTTTCTGGGGGGCTGCATTCTCTATGCGCGCGCGCTTGGAGTCAGGATTTTCCCTTCTCGTGGTCTTTCTGTACGTGTAGCTTGGACAATTCGGGAACTTCGACGGTACAGCGTCTGGGCGAAGGCGCCACATGAGCTAGCGGCACTGTCATTACGCGGCCAGTTTGCTTGATCTGTAGCGTCGCGACTCGAATAATGTCCTCGTCCATGAAATGAAGTTCGCATACCTAGAAAAAAAAAATTACCTCCGATCAGCAAACCGATGGCTACCTGTCATACAAACGTGCGGCTCGTGAGCCACTTCACACGTAGTATACATAATTTGAATTAACTAACACCTAAACGCGAAAAAACAAGAACTTACCCTGGAATTTTCGGTGACCGTGAGGTTTCCCGTGGCACAGCACGAATCCAAGCGTTCTTTCAGAGCGTGGTCCTCTCGGGACA
>NC_051182.1:26682794-26703631 GCF_013339695.2 Rhipicephalus sanguineus
CCCTAAAACTCTTGGCTCCACAAGAGTTAGGGATGAGAACGGCAACAGCAACTACAGTGAATTCATCGTGTGCTCCACTTGCAAGGATGCGTTAACATCACGCAAGGTACCCGTGATGAACGGAACTATAAGTCGACCCATGCACTGCTTCGCATCCCCTCATGGTTCCTTAGTGGGAGACAGTGCTGGGCAGTATCGAAAGATACATGTATCTTAGATACTATCTTAGATTACTCCTTGGGTATCTTGTATCTGTATCGCGATACGTCTCGCAAGACGGGTATCTGTATCTGTATTTCCGATACATTCAGTAATGTATCGTGTATCTTAAGATACAAGATACTTCTATAAAAAGAACCCGAGCGAAACCAATTAACGGTAGCTGAACTACGCTTCTCGAGCGGATACTACTGCTACTAAGCTACTTGAATAAAACTAACGACAGGTGACATTCTTTTATATATCTGCCAGAGTTCTCCAGCGAGGGCAGGCGATGAGGTCAGCGCGTCCGTATTGATGGAGCACAGTCACGTGTGGCGCTCGCGCGATCTCGACAGAAACAAGCCCGCGAACGTCTACGAGCAGTCGAACTTCGCTTTCTCGCAATTTCTTCTTTCTTCTTACTCGTGTCGGTACACATGACGCTTCCTCGTAAACACTGTACTGTTCTACGTTACTCTAACGCGTACGAACCTCTCGCGAAAGTTCTGATGCTCCTAAAGTGTCGTTATCGAAGTTTCCCTTGCGTGGTGTCTCGCGGCTTTCACGCGACAGCGATTTAAAAGATCTCATGGATGTAGTTTGATTCTAAATACTGTCGCTCCACCGGTGCTGATGCTAGATGCCGTAGAACAAGCACTTACGTAACGTAAGATATCTTGGTGTACTGTTCTTTGTTCTTCCTGCTGCCGGCCACATGGCGTCATCTCGACGATCCAAGAAATCATCACCCCTGATGACGTCCACATAATATCACACATGCCAGAAATTTTGATGTCTCCATGATATAATCACACGACCTTGTCACATAGTCAAAAGGTGGGCCTATCTGGGATGCACTGAAAACCAGTATAGGTGCGGAAAGCTGAAAAGGCTCCGATCACTGAGGCAGTGCAAAACCACGTTGGGTACCAAAAGCTTCTGAAGTAGGCAGGGCGGGTAATCCATAGATCCACTCAAAATAGAAAAGAAAACAGTGGCTTTCGCGTTCTAGTCATCTTAAGTGAGTCCATAATCAACCCTGCGAGCTTTTATTTTTTTATAAAAGCGAAGCTGTATTTTTGTTTTTTTTTCATTCTCAGACAACATTCCTCTGATGGGTATTTCGTCGTCATAGCAAGCGCCGTGATGACGCTTCCACCAGAGGAGAGATGTGTTATCGAACACTACGGAGATGAACTGGTACGCGGCTGTCCTAAGCGAAGAAAAGAGATCATGGTCGGGCGCTTGAGGGAACTGTATAATTAGAAGTAAGAGACCATAAACCAAGGAAAGTTTAGGGAAGGTATTTTGTAGTAATTTTTGATAAAAATGTGAAAAAAGTAAAGCGGACGAAAAGATAACTTGCCACCTGGCAGAGACTGAACCTGCGACCTTCTAATAACTCATCCGATGCTGTACCAACTGAGCTTCAGCGGCGGTCATCCCCCCGTCCATTTTATGGGGTACACAGTGACCATGTACATTTTTCAACTTGGGAGTGTTAATTAGCGCCGCTAGTAGCCACGTGCTTCGTGACGCCAGCAGGCGGGAAACCATTCACCATCATGGGTACGAGCGGCGTGTGTGTTCCCACACGGCACGTACTTCAAAAGCGACTCCAGGTTCTTTTATGACCGGAAGTTGAAGAGGCACATCTGGTAAACCTATGCCTTAGGATAAAAAATTATTTATGCAGGCAGATTTCTTCAGTCTGCTATCTATTTACATCTGTGTGGTGATACATTCCATGACGCCTAATCAAGCATAATTAAAGATGGAATAAGTTCTGAGCACTTAGTACATAGCTGCTAGAATGAGAGACGTTATGGAACGGCCAGAACGAGGTGGTACACTTAACATCTTCAATAAGCCGCGTCGCTCGTAAATGAGCAGGAACAAACTTGTAAAGGACCGTCGAAGACAGTAATTTGCTGCTTTTACAAACTCCAAAATAGCACACTTACATAAATTCCTAGTATAATAATCATGTTTGTATAGAAGAAGGTGGGGACGCTCAAACACACACTCGGCGGCTCCGTAGCTTCATCTGCTAGGAAACAGAACACGCTGTTTTAAAGGGCCCCTCACCAGGCCACATAGCAAATTTTAGTTAGACGCTGGAAGTTGTTGTGTGCCGAATGAAGAGTACTATGCCGCAAGAATTTTTGAAATCGGTTCATTACGAGCTGAGAAAAAAATTACACCATCTCCCGCTAAAGGGGACCATGAGGCGATGCGAAGCCGGAGCACTTGCACGATCGCGTTCCGTTGGCGTTCGTTGGGCATGCTACCGACCTCGCGTGGTGGAACGCGAAGAGGGACGCTACGCGCGTCGTATCTTCCATCTAGCCTGGCCGTTAATTCTCACAGGGCGAGCGGGGAACGCGGTCGACAGGCGGGCGAGAGGGGGGCAGCGTGGGAGAGGAGAGAGAAGCGGAGGGGACGCGCATGCACTCGCGCTCATCGCGGCGTTGCGCAGGAGAGAATTTCGGCATGTCTAGCCCGCGTTTCAGAGGAAGAGTGGAAAGGGGAGGGGAGAGGGGGTGGGGAGAGGGAAAGTGGAGAGGGGTATGGGAGACGGAAAGTGGAGAGAAGGGATGGGGTGGGCAGAGGGAAAGTGGAGAGGGAACGTGGGGAGGGGAGGGGAGAGGGTGAGTGGATAGGAGGTGTGTGGACAACACCTTCTAGAAAAATATGAAGGCCTTAGCTCTCTCCGCGTGACGTCACACGATGGGGCGGATTGGAAAAAAATAAGGAGCGCTGTTCAAGAGAGGTGGTCTCGCTGGTGCACTGCGCGGAAGCTTTTTTTTTTCTGCAAGAACAATCATGCATGCATGTAAAAGAAATTAGAGGGCAAGAACACTGTAGCGGGAAAACATTTATTTACGAAGCTCAGTTTCTTTTTGTACTTGCTCTATATTAGAAGCAATACGCGCAGTTATTTGGCCTGGACAGTTGTGGCTTTCCTTTTTTATTATTTATCGGCAGCGTCGAGAAGTTTGTCGTTCAGCTTCCTACAAAAGTTCTTTAGCAGAATGTTGATGCTGCACGCAGGATGTGTTTAAGCACTAGTTCAGTCGTGTGGCCATTCTCACACGTATCGAAGTCGGACTGCTCTTCACTAGCCAGCAATTGTAGCGTCAGTTTCGTGACGACCTGGCATTGTTCAGGCATCATAAGCAGCGCTGGCTCTGTAGCGAGCTGCTCTACCACAACGTAGCTGTGAGCAACTGCTTTTAGTGCAAACATTGATGGATAAAGTAAGCCTCCTCGGTCCAGGTGCTTCACGAGACCATACTGTTCGTTTATGGCAGAGACTGTGATCTCCTTGTCCACGGTCAACGAGTCGCTGCATTGCGCGCAAATCAACTTTTTAAGGGAGGCGTATACTGCATAACCTGCAACGTAGACGAGGACTGGGAGGACGTCCTGCATCTTCGTAAGAGCCTGGCTGGTAACAACAACGTTGCTGCTGGGAAGCAAAGCCTCGACTTGCTTTCGGACATATTCCCAGTGCTGGTCAGTGGAAACTGTAGGCAAGGTACTTTGCAGGCGCAGCTTGTTTTCGACTTCGTATATGTGCCTGATGGAGATGTGATATTGAGCACCTGCCAGCTGCCTATACTTTCCAAACCGATCTTCAAGGCAGTCGGTCTGAATCTTCCCCAAAAGAACATACGACATTCCAAGCTCTTCGAAGCTGTACCTAGCGAGCTCAATAAGCGCATAGGTAGTGTGTTCGAGAGCAGCGTGAGTCTCCTTTGTCAGAGTACTCTTGTCAAGACCTTTGTTTTTCCACTCATCCAGCCACTTCAGAAACATGTGCAAGAAGGCAATTTTTGGATCGTTATCAATGGAAAGCACTGGTTGTTGGAACTGATCTCTCAGCCTTTCTCCCTTCCATGGAGTTTTGACGTTTACAATTTTCCACCACTTGAGTACGATATCGATGAATGTAGCAGTGGCCTCAAAAGAGAACAGGATTTTCTTTGCTCCAAGAGCGCGTAACGCCTCTGGTAAGTAATCATTGAAGATTTGTAAAGCAAGCATTACGTCCTGCCTTTCGAGATTCGAAGGGTAGAGGGCTTTTCTCGACAGTCCATAGCCATATTTCAACAGCTGGTCACACTCTTGCTGTGAAGGTCCCTGTTGTCGCAAATGACGCTGTTTGGATTCGCTCTGATTATGGCGTGTCTCCTTGGATCTCCGGGAAGTAGAAACAAATTTGGTCATTCTTCTGATTTATCCAGTTATTTTGTATGCATTTTAGAATGTGCACTGGGTCTATAATGAACAGCGGCCTTGCAGGGTCTGATGGATGTTGGTACACAATTCTGTTACGAGGAGGTGATTAAAGAGGGACATCGCTTTTCTGTTGACAGAGTTGTTGTCGCTGACAACGCACATAACTCGGTACCGAATCTTTTCCAGCCCGCAAACCACTTCTTTAAGCGTCTTTTACAGGAACTCTGCCTCTACTCGGTGCACCGGCACGATGTGCGCAACTTTGAATTTACACGTCAGGCTGCGTACCATGAAAACGAGCGCACAGTTAGCAGCTTCATTTCTAATAAGCGCGGCACCGGTAATATTACCCCCTTTGTAGTCAAAGTAGGGTTTTATATGTATTTCATCTACCATAACTGTGACAAAGCGCTGGTCATCTTTCAGGTCAGAAATTCGTTTCGTCATATAGCTGAGGAATGTTTCGCTCTGATGCTCTTGTTGAAGACTCATACCATAAGACGAGCACACTGATCTTATTGTAATAGAATGCGGCAAGGTGATGCTTCCATGGCTGCGCATGAACGCGTACGCATGGGGCGATATAGTGAAAAGAATGCAGCAGAACATCATGAAATCAGCAGAGTAGCGCCTGCGCTGTTTTTTCGATAGGTGCAAGGTGACTTGCTCCTTGAGAAATCGAACACAGTTGGCGTCGTCTTCTGCTTGGGACGTGCAAAGCTGATCTAGCAGTAGACAAACCGCTTCGCAAATTGCTGCGACTGAGTTGCGCATCAGGTCACCGTCCCACTTCTCGATGCCTTCCAGGAGTTCCACCAGACCCCTTTTACTGTTAGCGATTTCGGGAACGCGGAGCTTTTTTACGGCTGTTTTCATGACGTGTAGTGTCACGCTCAAGTCTCCTTTCACGCAAACAGAGTATTTAAACCATGGCGCTTCGTCGTAGACGATGTGAATGAGAAGAAGCCTTTCATTTCTTTCGATTACAACCCAGAACTTCATCCCTTGGCTCCTGAAGTGGTTGGCAAGTTCGCTCTAACTGCTGACTTTATCCTCCTCGCGTGCTCTGATAACCGCCTCGTTCGATTCAGCGATGGCTTTCTGGGGGGCTGCATTCTCTATGCGCGCGCGCTTGGAGTCAGGATCTTCCCTTCTCGTGGTCTTTCTGTACGTGTAGCTTGGACAATTCGGGAACTTCGACGGTACAGCGTCTGGGCGAAGGCGCACATGAGCTAGCGGCACTGTCATTACGCGGCCAGTTGCTTGATCTGTATGCGTCGCGACTCGAATAATGTCCTCGTCCATGAAATGAAGTTCGCATACCTAGAAAAAAAAATTACCTCCGATCAGCAAACCGATGGCTACCTGTCATACAAACGTGCGGCTCGTGAGCCACTTACACACGTACGTATACATAATTTGAATTAACTAACACCTAAACGCGAAAAAACAAGAACTTACCCTGGAATTTTCGGTGACCGTGAGGTTTTCCCGTGGCACAGCACGAATCCAAGCGTTCTTCAGAGCGTGGTCTCTCGGGAACTTGAAGACATGCACCTTCGTGTCCCCCGTGTAGTTACCGCGGCATCGAGGTACACAGCATTTGCACGGGATCTCGGCGTCGTCGCTTTCACATTCCTTTCACAGTAAAGAAAACACGGCCAACTGAACAGCGAAGAGATGTACGTCTGTACAGATGCGCCGGGGAATGAGTTTCGGCAGACGCGCGATGAACGCGCACCAGCGCGATCGGGACGCGTGGATGCGTCGTGTCGCCGCCTCATGCGTTCGCCCCATCTGCTGACGTAGCGCGAGTGGAAAGGGAACAGAACTAAGGCCTTCATATTTTTCTAGAGGGTGTTGGTGTGGAGAGGGTATGCGCATGCGCAGTAAGGGTGGACACGCCGCACACCACCACCATCGGATTGAGCTCCGCCTTAAGATACTTCGCATCTAAAACAATAATTTGTAGCGGTGCGAAACCATGATGCCAGGAGGCGAGTTTCAAACCCTTGCCACTCGCCCCGTGAAGCCTTAGGAAGCGAAATCCCTTCCCTGCCCTCTTCACTTGACAATACGCATGAAAACGTCATGCGCATGCATGACCACGTGCGCATGACGTGCCCTAGCTAGCCCGAGCACGCAAGCGGCGTTGCACGGCTGCTACCTTTTTTTATGTAGCAGCCGTGGGCGTTTTGTCGGCGTTCTCTGTGGTGTACTGCCTGTTTCTGCGGGACGGGCATGAAAGTTGAGACATTTGTACGGGCACGAGAGTGGCGGTTCATGAGCCACTGCCGCTTAAATGTTTACTTGGACGCGGTAGAGTAAATGAGCATAATGAATCCTCGAACGCGCCAGAACATTACTTTCGTTTCCCGGGCTGGCGTCTGCTCGATGCGCTAACCGCGGGGACACGAACGCATGGGAAAGGGAGGCACATTAGCCCCGCATCTCACTGCAATTCACGAAAAAGAAATGAGACAGACGCACACATTCCCTTTGTGTGTCTCATTATTTCTCTCAAGCTTTATTAATCTATTCAAGCAACAAATTACACAAACTACACATTTCGTGTCAAATAATTATCGCAGTGTCACGTGCTACTGTTGGCGACGTCAGAGCACAGTCGCCTACGCAGAGGAGCGACGTCACAGCACTACCATCTACGTAGGGCCATTTTCTCATGTACGTCATCCCCTCATTCTCTAAAGCGCACGCCCGCGAGAGGAAGGGCAAGCAGCGTTCACCTTGAAATTTGACCCATTTCCGCGGCGCGTAGCGTTGCAAATTTTGGCAGACGTTATCGTGAACGCCCAGTGTATGCATTACGCTCGTTCGCTCAAAATTGTCAAACCTGGTGAGGGGCCCTTTAAATGCGAAGCATTTCTTAGCGAACCTTTGGCATTTTGAACGTTTCTATCTATCTATCTATCTATCTATCTATCTATCTATCTATCTATCTATCTATCTATCTATCTATCTATCTATCTATCTATCTATCTATCTATCTAGCCACAACGTCTGTGTGCTCTCATGATCGCCTCCTTAACTTGGTATAGACCAAATTTGGCATGGAAGGGTAAGATGATTTGGCAAATATGACTGTTTGGTCGTGACAGGAATAACGTGAAAATCTTGTCGCGTACATGGTCAAACCGTTTCCACTACACATACGGCACGTACCCTTTTACCACGGGCCGTGGTGCACCGGTATGCGCCACAGGCGAGCGACAGCTTATATCTACTCAGGAGCGGCGAGAACAGACATTACTAATTTAAATACGACTGCTTTAAGAAACACCGACATCGGGAACGATGATCCGATGAATGGAAAGAATGAATATTACGATCCCAGTAGGAATCCAACCCAAGCATTCTGCCTGGAAATCAGGTATTCTACCACAGAGCCACGCCAGGTCTATAAATTGGATTGCAAAAACAGCCTATGCAGGCGCAATGGCGGTGCAAAGTAAATTGTGGTTATGGTGCTGGCTATCGAATTTCACTAGATAGCAATATCCACTACATATGTACTCCTACGATACAGGCGTCATATCAAATAACGTCTATGGTTCCAGTGTTGGCTCCAGTTTTTTAGCAGTCCAACAAACATTTTATTTTATTCCTACGATGCAGCACGCTAAATTGAAGCATCGCTCGATCCCGGAAGAATACATCAACGAAAGTTACGTATGATATTCACATGATTGCACCATAAAGTGCACTTAGTTTCGATAATGCTGACGTGTGTAGTCTAACGTGAGGGCTGATGCTTCGTCGCACCATAAGTAACCCTTTAAACGCCAGTGTTGTCGACGTGCCTGATAAGCCCACGATGCGCACACAGCTTCTACACTTACAAAAACACGTCGATCCACCTCGTTACGATTGGCTCAAAGCCATCAAATACAGCTTAGAAGTACTCGCTGACTGCTTCGCATGAAATCGACTCTCACAGCACAGCGTCTTACCCAGCCCCTTACACAGGCCCGAACGCGCTAGGCATGCCAGCGCGTTCTGACTAGGCTACAACGCATGGGTTCACCGCGCGCCTGCAGAATCTCGTTGGCCGACGCCATCATATGATTGCTGAGAGAGTTTAAGGGGGAGAGGCCACAGCGTCTCACCCAGCCCCTTACACAGGCCCGAACGCGCAAGGCGTGCCGTAGCGTTCTGACTAGGATACAACGCATTGGTTCATCGCGCGTCGGCAGAATCTCGTTCGCCGATGCCATCACATGATTGCTGAGAGAGTTTAAGACGAAGAGGCCACAGCGTCTTACCCAGCCCCTTACACAGGCGCGAACGCGCTAGCGCGTGCCAGCACACGTGGTTTTCTCTGCCTTTCGCCAAGCTAGGGCAGCAAACGGCAGCCCGGGCCCCTAAAGTTCTCTGCACGTATCGTTATAAAGGTGGTCGAAAAGACGAAGAAGACTTCTCCTTGGCGCGAGCGCGCGCTGAATATGTTACAGATGGCTATGGTAGGTTTTAGAAAGTGGACGTTCGCCAATGGAACTACGGACATAGCGCAGCGCAAAAGCTGCTTCGCATCTAAAAAGAAGTTACCGTTAAATTCGCATGGAATCCGGTTTCTCTCTATTGAAAATGAAGATGGCGTACCTTACGACCGTATTATGCTTCTGGGCCTGCTAATATATGGCAAACCCGAACGGTCTTTGACAATGCCGATGTGGAAGTGAGACCTGTTCGCGATTACTTTTGCGAATGTGTGTCTCGTTTTGTCGAAATGCACGTTTTGTCGTTTTGTCGAAATGTGTGTCCCGTTTTGTCGATGTACCGGAGTGAGTTTCCAGAGTGGAGTCGTTGCTACACATGCCAAAGTTTTAACATGCAGTCAGCTAACAGCTGATGGTGTATCATTGTACTGTTCCCTCGTTTACGTTTAGTGTGTGAGAATACTTGTGTGAGGCAATAAAGAAAAAAAAATGTAGGTGTGGCGAAGCGGTAACGTGTGATTCTCGGAATGCACGGTGCGTCGAGCTGATGGTTTCGACTCTCGCTCGCCCGCTTTTTCTTAGGTGTTCTTTTGTCGCAGTGCTCGTGTTTCAGCCTACGATCTGGGCATGACCACAGTTTCTAAAACAATTTAAAAGCCAGATTTTGGCCCGTAACGCGTGTCCTAGTGTGCAGCGCGCCAGCGTTCAGCGTGCCTCGTGCAACGTGCCAGCGTCCCAGTACCCAGCGCCACCCTGGTCCAATAATCACGTATGGCACTGGGACAGTGCCACCGGGTTGTCCAATAGGGAAGAATAGCTTACATGAACCTAGGAAACAAGCACGGGCGCCGTGCACTTTTAAGCTGACCTATTCGCCTCTCCTTCAATGTCGAACCTATACGGGAGGTGTCAACTCTTCGCGTTTTCAGTTTAGCAATTGCTCAGTATGGTTCTGCATCCCCAAGGGTCAAGATCGCAAAGCAGCTCGGAGCAGAAACAATCCATCTATAACGTTGAATTGCCAAAAGTTCGGATGTAGCACGATCCCCTATAGCACGTCCCCTTGTGAAGGATGTGCTTCAGCCACGTCTTGTATACCAAGCACAATTCCATCACCTCAAAAAAGCAGGATGGGCACGCCTTGAAAAGATTAATCATGAAGCTATGCGTGCGATAACCGGTCTGCCGGGCAAGACGATGGTTTCGAATTCACAAGCAGAGACAGTGCGTTAGCACGATTGATGAACTGGTACATCAACGGTGTTCTGCTTGGGCACTAAAACCGTCAACATTTCTAAACATTGCTTTGTTAGCTCGCTCCATGAGTTATGCAGTACATATTCCCATTGCTACGGTGATTACTCCTTTGTGATTCCGAATAAAACTCACAGATAACGAGCCACTTGGCCGTCTTCATCGCCCGAGTCCTCACCAGGCAACGGCGCTGGCATCTGTTCTTAATCGCAGAGACGACACACCGGGCATTCTTGTAGCATATGAGGATGCCGGTATCAGCAGTGGTATGGTTCACACGTCACTGGTACGCCCAAAGCTACCGGAAGCTGGACAGACAGGCACGTGTGCAGCTCACCCTGACCCCCCCTGCACTCGTAGCTATAGATGGTCTTAACGCATCGAAGCGTTTTGTTGAAGCGGAGCGCGACTCCAAGCTCGTTCTTCGCATCGACTGCACGAAAGCCTTTCGCGATATCCGTCGTGTAGTGCGATCGACGGCGTTTTCATATGCCATCCATGAGCAGGCAATAAATCGACAGTTTTTGTGGAGCGCCCACAGCAGCTTACGGACGGAGGCCGCCAGTCATTTGCAATGGGCGCCTGCGTCCGTAGAACTGCTGCGGACGCCCAACTAAAACTGTCGCATATCAGCACAACGATACGCATCGAATCGGTCCATGAGCGACGGGGTCTGCTCAGGTAGAGGCTGTTTCTGTCATTCGCACGCCTGTCATATTTTACCCGCTGCCTCAATTCCCCGATAATAAGTTAGGAAATCTACTACGCCAACAGGAATGTCTCCTACGTACCACACGAGCACTCATGGTTCCGAGCTCACTGGTGCCCTGACTCAATTAGAGGAGGTGGCGCTTCGGAGACTTCGCGTTGGTGTGGCGCTTACATCAGCAGAGACCGCCCAATGGCCGCAAGACTAACGTGCACCGTACGGAACCACATGCCTCTTTTGTGACACTTGTATAACTGAGGCGGACATGACACACTTGCTGTGGTCGTGCCCGGGCTGAAAGCAAGGCCGGCTCAGGGAACCGGTCACGGTCCCGCTCATCCTCCGGACAAGAGTGGATACAAGGATCCTTCCACCGATCCATATTACACTTTATGCAGAAGTTTAACATGTTTGTTTACGTGTGACGCGCCTTTTATAATAATCATGTAAATACGTTTTGACTAAGGGCAGTCTTTTGAATTCAAATAATTTGACGAAGAAGACAATATCGAGCTACATCAAACATTATGGAAAATTTTAATTGATCGTTGCCGGCCCCGTGGATAGTAAAAACAGCGACGTTTCATTTGTTTGCGCCAGTTACTGATAAGCAAAAGCAAGTGAAATCTATAGTGAGAGCACCCCAAAGGACCCGAAGGCATGAATCTGCATCTATATGATGGAAATCTAAGGAAATAAGCTCAATACCCTACTGAAACGTTCCGTGCGCCAGTCCAATAATTCCGTATGTTTCCGTAAGAATCATACGGAAATATAAGGAAAACGTATGGAAAATATACGCAGAACATATGGATTCCGTATGAAAACATATGGAATTATTGGACTGGCGTACGGAACGTTTTAGTAGGGATAGTGAGGCTATTATCGAAAATAATATTCTGAATGTAATTGTGATGATGTGGATTGTGTGGCCCGTGACGGGGCGAAGAGGGAACGACAGTTCTGCTCTGCGGTACGCCTTGGAGGAGAAGACGACGAAAAGGAAGCGCGAGCGGGGCGTGCGGCTCGAGCAGTTCGAGCGCGACACGGTTGGAACGGCAGCCGCTGGTCGGCGGTTCGGGTCGCGACATCGCTTAACCAGGCGTCCGGCAGCCTTGCGGACCTGGTGAGCCTGGCTTCCTGCTTCGGGCTGCGTCACTCAACCAGGCGTCCGGCAGCCATGTGGACTTGGTGAGCCTGTTTCCCGCTCTGTGCCCGGTGCTGACACGGAGACCGGCAGCCTAGTCTGTTCCTGGCCTGAGGTCCTGGGGCCCGAGTGGTGTTGGCGACGGGCAGCTAACCTGCGCTGCAGTGGCCTGTTGATCTACCGGCCTGCAGTGCCATCATCACCACCACTACCACCTCGCCACGGTCAAGGCAGCGTGACTGTTGACTGCCCAAGGAGTACCGGTGACGACCGACCTCGCCGCAGCGGCAACAGGCATAGCGGCGATTAGGACAGTTTGTGTGCCGTGGCGCGTAGGACGTTTAGAATGTACATAAGGAATGCTGTAGTGTGTTGTGTGTAAATCGTCAGTTATCGGTTGTGTTAAAGTCTGTGTTGTGTGTACAGAATCACCTGACTGCCGGTTGAATTATTTCAGATCCTGGGCCCACATTACACCATCACAATAATAAGTGAACCTAAATATCGAAGGTGATCAAAACAAATTAAGTGAGCCCTGAGATAGTCGATGAATACAATTTTAGAGCTGTCGAATTAGAGAAAGTTACACTAGTTGAACTTAATTACTTCTAAATACTTCGTGAACTCTGTGCGAAGACAAAGTTTACGGTTGAATAGTACACCACATGGTTTTCGTCTTCCGGTTGTCTTTCGCGAATACTTAAGAACCCTGTGGGGCTTCTCAAAGCAGGATTTGTTTATTTGGTATTCATGTGCCTACTCAAATGCAAAATCTATGCCAAGAATATTGCCTTTCACCAATGCAACATTTAGGACGTTACTTATTTCACAAAAGTGACGTAGAAGCTGATAGAGAAAGAAATGTCTACTGTGCGTGCAATCATATTACGTAGTGCTACAATTAGAAGAACTGATAGCTAATTAGAGTACTACATGTACTCAGGCATAGAAATACTGCATGCATCCATCCCTTTATTTATTCGCTTGCAATGATCTACAGCGCTATCGCTTTCATTGCAGTTTTTGTGTTTAAAATAGATGTCAGCAATTTATAGTACTTTCGATAATCTAATACGGCAGATCTACATGTAGCTACTTGGAATAAATATGCACGGTTTACAGTTAGAACTACAGTACTAAACCAGAGCGGTAAACTCTGCTAGCCATATGATGTTTTGCTAGTGTATCATAAAACCTTCGTGTTTATCAAAAATGTTTGAGCACTCAGTGTATTCGCAATGCCCATAGACTGTCGCGCCGCCAAGCGGAATTCAGGAGCGTCCTCTCGAGGAGGGTTAGTAGACGACAAAATGGCAGCACTACGCAGTCGCTCCCTTGTTCGGCTGTGCTAGCCTCAGTGTTAACGCGTTGGCAAGAAAGAAACACTACGACTTTGCATGTTCCCTGCATCAGAGAACAAACCGGGCCCTCCGTGACACGACAAATCTGATTTGTCCTTGCGAGACGCGAAGTTTTCGTGAAAATACGTGGCAACTCGCGCTTTCAATGCTCGCCCACAGCGTACACATAATATCAGCTTCCCGAGGCTTTCTGTAACCACGTAGGTTACTTAAATGTTATCGTCTGACATATTCAGTTGAAGCTGATCCTGTTTTACTTGCATATAGCATTGGTCAGTGTTTCTTGTAGTGCATGAGTCCCATAACACTACGCGGGAGGTCGCGCGGGCTCGCGATGTGCTCTTGTATAACTAAGCGATTTCAAGTGGGCGATACATTAAAATATGGCTCTATCCTTCGTCAGCAAAGCGCTGTTACGAATCGTGCGAGCGACGTTTAAATCATTCGAGGACGCGTCTGTGGCGTCTGCTCGACGCCTTTCGTGGAGCGAACGCTTTCCACGCCGTCCCGTCCTTCGCCAATGTGTTGGGTTTCATAGCCACCAGGGTTGCCACTGACTTTCGAATAAATGTCGCCGAACGACGAGCAAAAAGTCGCCAAAAGTCGCCATTTTTTCACAAATTTCGCCAAAAAAGTCGCCATTCTATAGATATGTGCGGCATACCTATAGTAATAAAAATTTCCACTCATGTATAGCCCCACAGAATACAGTACCATCCTAGACCCTTAAATTATATCGACGTTTCTCAATGCCAGTCGTATCGTCCACTTCACCATGGGAGTACATGGTGCTGCTTCTCGGAGTGTCCGCATGATGTGCGTGTTGGCGCAATGGTGAATGAATGAAACGCTCATGATATACTTCCATCTCTATCCGACCATTTCAAAGGTAAAAGTGTGGTAAACCTTGGGCGAAAACTGTGAAATCATTGTTTGTAGACAGCTTTACGTACCCTTCTATGACTTAAAAGGATTAAAAGGTTTATTGAAGGTAACGCGACAGAATTCTTACAGGAGCCGATCATTAGTGACTCTTACACATTTTCAGTGTGAACTAATATGATACCGGACGCCACCGACCCTTTCTTATAGTCACTTATATCTACACGCGTCAATCCGATGCGTTATTAATGAACAGGTAGATAAGGGAAAATGTTATATAACAATTGTTTTCATTGCACACGCTCACCGAGAACAGTGGAAAATGCCTCAATAAATATTTTTTTATTGCACAAATAGCCGCGTATCCGTCTCTCTTCGCTATTCCAAAACAGTCTTTACGAGCTGAATTGGGGGAACTGAAACAGTGAATAAGTCGCCAACCTATTCAGAACAGTTGGAGCTCTGGCGGAACAAATGGTCGGAAGACGCGGCCAACCCGTCGTCTAGCCCCTTCATAAGCGAAACTTTAGAGAAGCTTAAGGCACCTAAAGCCTTTAAACTTATAATAAAACACTGCCGCCTCACGGTATGCAAGGTAGTCCGCTGACTTACATGTTGCTAGAAGGTCGCTAGGGGCCGCTGCAGTACCTCCTGCATCTAGATGAATTGAGGAGATACACATGAGTTACAGGACGGACATACCGAATGACGCGTAATGTGCACATTCTACTCGTGGGTCTAAAACCATGAAAAATACAGAGAATGTTGCCGCTCATTCCTTGGGAAGACACTGAGCTTAGCATGCATAACGTAGTGGTGACCTAAGCCAAAAATCGCCAAAAATTCGCCGTGTCGCCATTCACAATTTTAGGTCGCCACGAGCCTCTCAAATTCGCCAATTTGGCGAAAAGTAGCCACCATTGGCAACCCTGATAGCCACCGCTGCGCCGCTTGTTTTTGTAGGTTTGTTGATAGGTGGCAGCACACTGCAAGCGATTTGCTTGTTGAAGGGTTTGAGAGCAAGTGCTGATGTGCTGATGTTCTCCGCACCCAGACGTCTCTCTAATTGTAAACGTGGTGATGCGGAGTGGTCGAAGTCGTTCGGCGGAGGAAATTCCTGAGGTTGCTTTCAGCAGTGATGTTGAAAGAAACCATCTTGGCGACAAGGATTTTTCACTGGACGTAGAAGACTGAAACACCGAGAGTGACAGCGACGATGAACGATCAGCTGCTTAACTCACGAGGAGCGAGTTGCGCTTCACGTCCCCTCGTGCGTTAATGTTCTTTCACGCTCGTAAGTCACTTTGATTGTATTTAATGTATAATATCCTTGAGCGAGATCAAAATAAAAGCATAGTTCCTCTTGTGCACTGCATGTATCACAATTATTGTGGGTATTATGGAGCGCCGCATGCCATCAACACGCTCGAGCTCGACCAGCGAAGCGAAATGGTTAGAGCGATGGAACGTGCAGTCACGGCCACATTCCACACCTCTCGGTTAACGTCTTCGACGTTGCGAAAAGCATACGTGTGCATTCTTTTCGATATTCATGTTTTGATCGTGCTGATCGAACCTGCAACATGCGAGTGCAGTGAATTGCACGCGGCTAGAGTCTCGGCATGGCTGTGACACAAACGCTGCTGAATGGGATGTTAAGTCGAAGACGTAACTCCGCGTTCTGGACTGCGCAAGTAATGACGACGGCGTATGATGTTTGCAAACCATCACCACGTTAAACGTGCGGTCCCGTGCAGCAGCGATGGCGCTACTCGCTGGCGGCCTACTATTGCGGCAAATCCGTCAGGCAGACTCGGTACGTACTACCTCGGAGTGCCATTCAACTCATACAATAATTCTAGTTCATGCAGTTTTATGTAGCACGCACAGGATTTCGCAAAGCATCGTTATGCATGGTAACGGAGCTGAAATATAACCTTTCACACCGCAGCAAATAATTAGGTGGCGAGTACTTAGCACTTTCCATGGTTTGGGAAAGTGTTTTAGTTTCATATCCATTTCAGCACAGCTAATGACTTCATCCGGTGAAAGTGGCACAGGCCGTACGTCCGTACGCCCTATCTGTTCCTATGCTAACAAACGGGTTGACCCATGGGTTGACCCTCCTCCTGGCGCCATCTTGAAAAGAACGGCGCGCCACCTATAGTTCGTGGGCATTGCGAATACTGTAATGGAAGTTTCATTCATAGTTTGATTTGTCTTTAGAACTAAATGGCGAATGATTACGAATACCATTTATACTCTACTATGAGACAGCAGGTACCGTCCCGGTCCCTACGATTGATTCGTTTTCGCTCAAAGCAGTTCAATGGATTCATTGGAGCCGCAGCGCTACTAAGACGCTTACCACCAAGTATTCTAAGTAAGCATTACAAAGAGGACATGTATTAACTCGGCTTCAGCGAATGATAGCTGCAAATTATTTTCCTCAGAAAAGCAGGAGTTCATCATCACGATAGAAACATTACCATTCTGTGCACCCTTTATTATTTTCTTTGGATAGCTGTCATTCGCTTGCTGCAATAGCATATTACCCTGTCAGACTGTCAAATTTCATCACACTCCCATGGAGTCATTCCTCAGTCGTTGCCGCAGGTGCATGAATCAAATCAAGTCAAATTTATTTCAACATAAAAGCGATGTCGTGGACAATGAACTAAAAGCCAGCAAGGCTTGAGAGGGTCCATTGCCCATTTTTCAGGCAGTGACAAAACGGGAAAAAACAAGAAATACACCGGAAATAAACTATAAATACACCGCATGATATTACAAGAATACAAGAATTACATCAAACACAAGAAATACACAAAAAATACACAAGAATTACACTATCAATACACCGCAAGACGACACGCTTTTAAAAGCAATTACTTAGATAAAGCGTTCTCTCGTGCGACCTAATGGGTTTTAGAATGTTCTGTTACAAACATTTGTTTCCCTCCAGTACATTATGGGAATAGCTTTCGGGGCGTTCGGTTCCGATTTTCTACTCTTCTATTTGGTTGAGTAGTCCACATCTCTTCTGTTGTAATGTTGTTCATTCTAGGTTATTTGCATTTTTGTAGCGTTAGCTCTACCGGCCGAGCCGGAGGTGTTTCGCGTGCTCGTACAAGAGCCATGCTGCGCATGCGCGAGGAGCAGTGATGTCACACAGCTGGCGCACCGGAACGCTGGAAGACTCTAGCGCTATGAGCCCGTGGCTGCGGGCGGGCCACGGTGTAAGATATAAACACTTTAGGTGGGGACACTTCTCGGCTTGCTTACGAGACGCGATCGACCAGATAAAGTAACAACGGCGCGCGTCCGTAGGACCGCTGACGGCAGCGGATACCTATCGGCAAGCCAGCGCAACTTCAAAATAAAAAAAAGTTTTACGTACCGTTGCTATAGGAACCGGCGAGGCCGGTCGCAACGCCGGCGTTCTGCGAGCGTCGCGTTGTCAGTCTCGGAAAACACGCCATGCGACCGCTTTAGTTGCTAGCGTGCCTTAGCCGCGTTCGCTGACCTGGCATTTTATCATTCCCGTTTGCAAAATGAACTTTTGATGTGGTAAGCAGCCATGCAGGAAATTTGACGAAAGAAGGCGTCTACACAACGAGCGAATATGGGAAGAAAGTGCTTCGTTAGTGGTGGCCGGTCAGGTTACCCTCACTGTCAAGAAAAAGCAATTTTGTTCAATGTTCCTGCTGATCCCGAACGCCTCCAGGAATGGGCTCAAGCGATTCCCAGGAAGACCCGTATGCTCAGCACAAAGGATGCAGTCTGCAGCAAGCACTTCACAGATGATATGATTCTCAAGAAAAGATACTTAGAGCTTGCAGGAGAGGTCCTGCTCGACGTGCCGAAAAGAAGCGTTCTTTCGGAAGATGCAATCCCTTGCATTTTTCCGTCTTCTTTTGTACACCCTTCTTCGGAGTCCAGGAAAAGAAAGACACCTACTACAGGTCACCCACCACCACTACCAAAGGCCAGAAAGAAATACTGCAAGTTTGCAGCAGCTTCGAAACTTCAGGAAAACCCTGCAATGGCTTTAGCGCAAGAGGGGGACAGTGAAGTATCGCCTGAAACTATGTTTAATGACACTTCCGGAAACGTTGTGATGAGAGGAAACGCCACAGCATCAAGTAAGCAGTTTGCAGCTGAGATGCTGGCAAGCGAAGATGAAGTGGGCACCGAAAGTTACTTTTCAGGAGTGTGCTTAGACCCTTCAAACGCCGACTTGCCAAGCTCTGAGTGGAACCATCATACACTGCGTGACTCCGGTCAGCATTCTTTTCATTTTATAGCGAAAGCCGGTATGAGATCATTTCACCGGCCGTTTTTGGCGCCGTAGTTGTCCGCCGCCGCCGCCGGTGTCCGTAACCAGTATCGCTCGAAATAAGAAAAAAAACGAAATAAGAAAAAAACTCCAGGATGGAACGAGGTTCGAACCTGGGCCCTGCGTGGGAGCCCAGTATTCAACCTCTGAGCCATTCCGGTGCTTGGAACTGCTATGCAAAAAGGTCCTATACAGACTTCATGTCGGGAAGGAACCACCTTAGCATATGCAATATAGCGTGGTAGAGAGTAAAATAAGCACCAAGCGTCGCGCAACGCGTCGCACAACGCGAATTCTGTAACCAGGCGTCACACAATGCTAATTGCGAAATGAGTAGGTTGTTGAATGCTTCCAACCCATTACAAAGGACTCTGCCATAATTCTTCATCGTCGTCAGGCACAGCATCAACAAAGTGCGCATAATGTCTTACATGCGTTTAGCAGGTACCACGGCTCTTCGCAGAATGACGAAAAATGGCCCAGTGCCAGGTGCCCTACTTCTCAAACATTACAATGATTTATAGCGTAGTGGGTTTCTCGCAAGTGCACTTGTAGTGGTTGCCAAGGAAGCACATAAGCGCATGATCCATTTCCTCGGGGTCTCAGATAAATTACAGTGATTTAGAGCGTAGTGGGTTCCTCGCAAGTGCATTTGTATTGGTTGCCAGAGAATCTCATAAGCGCATGATCCATTTACTTGGTGTCTCAGTAAAGTTCTTCACCCCACCCTGCCTCTCTCCCACGGCAACGTATGTTATACAGCATGACGGGAGAGGGAAATAGCAACCGGGCGTCACCCACTGCAAATGACATAACTGCTGGGCCGTTTAAAAATTCCAACCCATTACAAAGGGCTGAGCCATAATTCTTCATCGTCATCAGTCGCCGCGTCAACAAAGTGCACATAATGCCTTCCAGACGTGCGGCTGGTGCCTCGCTTCTCCGCAGAATGACGAATAATGGCTTAGTAGGTGCTTCGCAACTTCACAAAAATTGTGATTTATTGCGTAGTGGGTACCTTTCTAGTGTACTTGTATTGTAGCCCCAAGTGAGCTAGCTTACAACGGGCTCTAGAAACGCCGCTCTTCCAGCTTTCGCTGTGACTGTGCTGCGGTTTCAGCGCAGGCCTGGCGTTTTTCTACAAGCTGGGTTTTCGTCATCTGGGAATCCGCTGTCAGTTAAGATACTAAATGTACAGTAAGTCAAGGACGCAACTTTCGCTCTCAGCACTTTCGTACTTGGTCGAAGAGTTGACTCCCCATTTATTCCCGAATCATGTGAATTGCGCTCTCCTGATGACTGGAGCGTTGTGAGTGAAGCCCTAAAATGTTTCGCTGAATGGAACATCTGCTCTGGTGGGCCACCACAGGAAAGATACACGAACGTGTACTTGAAATGTGGCTACGTGGATACATCCGGCGTTTGGCGTCATAATCGGTGCCCCATTCTTCAAACTGGAGAATCTCCTTGCACATTTTGTGATAGGCTGCACAATACACTCCAGGTGCACATGTACAGGAAGGAGAAGCGCAGACAAGAAAAAAGAATCAGAATCCCGTTGAAGTCATCCATAAAAGATAAGGTAAATGCCTTACGAAAGCAACGCATTGCATGTTACAGGTCCAAGATGCAAGTGCTTAAGACCAAAAGAAAGAAGCGACAACTCGCTCAACGAAACGCTGACAAGAGCAAATCTTTCAGAGGCGCAGCAAATGCTAGTGAGAGAGTGCGTGGAAGCAGCCCGACACGAGTCAAGAAATGGCAGGAGGTACACAAACAACTGGCTCCTGTTGTGCTTACTGTTACACATTCGCTCACCGAGCGCCTATAGGTTTCTTAATGAGAACGACGTCCTCCCCCTGCCATCAGTGAAACTATCAGACGCTACATATGTACAGTTGACATGAAGTGCGGCTTTGACACAGACTTCTTCTCGGCACTGAAAAAGAAGTTGCAAACGAAGCCGACATTCTTCAGGCATGGAATGTTGTTGTTGGACGAGATGCAAGATAGACAGTGCAAGCGGCTTAATTCAAGGACTTTGAGCTATGATGGCCTCGTGGATCAAGGCGAACAGAACATGAAATCTAAAGATTTGGCCGACCATGCACTGGTTCAGTTCAGTTCAGTTTATTACCTTAAAGGCCCCCCTTCCTAGGAGGGGCAACATAAGGGGTGGGGTTTTATGTTCTGCCCGTTTACCGACAGCTACGCACAACCTGTGGCAGTCTTCGCTTCCAAA
>NC_051182.1:26703731-26726524 GCF_013339695.2 Rhipicephalus sanguineus
TGGAGCGAAGGCGAAAAATGAGCGTATGCTGTGTCTTCCTTTTTAACATGACTCCAATCGCTGCCTTTCTATTCCAGTCAATGTGCTAGTAAATATAGCTTAAAAACTTGCATACACCGAAGCTTTACACCTTAGGCTTCAAGATTGCTGTCAGAAGGAGAAGCAGTGTACGAGACGAAACATGTCGCATCGTGCAACGCGAAAAACAGCGATGGTATTGCAGCAACTAATTCCAAAGTGGGCTAAAAACGAGGTGTACAGACCGCAATGGAGCGTTTTAATCCGCAACATTCTGTGGTGACTTCTCGATCAATTCCGCATCTTCTCTCCACTCTCTATACTACCACTCTCCCTTTCCTACTGCTGAGTAGCTGGCCAGAACATTGGTTGAGGCCGACCTCTCAGCTTTTCTGCCATAATAAACCTTCTGTTCTCTCTCTCTCCATCAATTTATGTGGCAAAATTATGTCTACAACGCATAAGGCGTGGTACCTGTCCGACAAGAATACATACGACTCCGTAGAAAACAATGAAGGTTGGGATACGCCAGCTTGAATTTGGGATATATTCAACCTAATTTTGGGATTGATATGGAGCTGAGCAACATACGGGCCAGCTTACGGGAGAAAGGCTTCATAAGCCGGCCAGCGTGCACGGGCGAGCTTTTCAGTGAGCGCTTTCTGCTACTTAACGGACATCGCAGCTTCACGCCGAAGCAGAAGTCTTCCTCGCGGAAGTGCTCGCTGCACACGCGTAGTGTAGCCGATCGCTGTTCCTCATTTCTAAGTTTCTAAATGCAAGCTTCACGCAGCTTCTTACGCTGAGGACACGTGTGAAGGCTGTCACCGGGCTACGTTGCGTGAGTTCTTCCCTGAGGCACGGATTATATTGGCGTACCGTATAAGACGCCTTCAAGGACAGTGACCGCTTATTGCAGAGCTTTTACTTGTTCTCAAGCGCACAGCGGAAACGGGAGGACGTCCCCACTTTACTAGTACTACAGCGTGATGTCATTCTAAGATTTCGTTTTCTGCGTGCAGCGAAGCCCCCGAAGCAGACCACACATCGCTGATCATGCCCAGCACGGCACACGGACGATGAGGCCAGCTTTTCCAGTGGCGAGCCTCGCGCCCAAAACGACGGTGTGTGTGCGTGTGCGTGTGTGTGTGCGTGCGTGTGTGTGTGTGTAATGACGGCTGAGTGTCTAATGTTAGCAATGGGGCGCGGTGTCGCCACCCTGTGGGAAGAAGCGCATCTGATCCGCACAGTTCTTTACTTGTGTCAGCTATTGGCTATTAGCATATGTATGCTAACGGCTGTTCGACGTCAATTGGCAGTTGCAAAGAGTGAGCATGCGCCTTTATGAAAAGAGGGCGCCGGACAAAGTGGCAAATATCAAGCTCTCCTTCTAAACTCTTTGCAGCAAACGACTGCAAGATCTGGCCGAGATGTCAAATAGCAGTGTGTGCTATGCGCTGGATGTGCTTTCTCACCGAGCTTTTAGGGCGGTTCATGACCCCCTTAACACTTGCCTTACAACGATCATCTTCTGTGTCACTGTACCATATGTCATGATCAGTAATACTAGAGTAGCGTACACTCTATAAGAATATAAATATGTAGGTCATGAATTCATGGTGCCTTCCGCAGGTACACAGTTTTCATTTTGGGAACATCTTTGCCATCATAAAGAATTCGTGTCAATAACTGACCAATCTATATGTTCCCATTAGGTGGCTATCAACTTAGTGCAAGGAGTTTTCTGCAATATGCTACAGCTACCACAAAACCAAGAAGGGTTGAGTTGCACAAATTTTAGTCAATGTTTTAAACTGAGATATTCACAGTAGAAGCGAGTGGTATGTACTATTCATGACAGAAACCGACATAAAAAGGGCACTAAAATAATTTGTCAAATAAATCTGGTCTTTGCGTACAGCAAGTAATGTAGATATTACACTGCGCTAATAGTTCCATATTATTTAAGCCTGATCAGAACACTTCGTTCCACATGCACATACGTTTTTAAAAAATCTGGGCAACACGTACAAAATAGTAAAGTCGAAATAAAGGGTGTATTTTATTGCCACAGACAACAGATCACAACATATAAAAAAAGAACTTTAGAAAGCACCGGCAATACGTATTACGTTCCGACATAGGTTCCAGTGCTGCTTCTGATCGTTTCCGATAATCCCTAGGAACACCTCGACAACGAAAAATTGCGCATACACGCTCAACTGAGAACACATAGTCATGCCAAACGACTTGCTGTAATGTGAAATGAGATATAGCTGCTGAAACTCCGGAATCCAATTCGTACATCCACGGCGTCGGCCTGCCGCATCGCTGGGGGGGGGGGGGGTACGAGTGCTAAGGAGTGTGTATTGCTGCCTACTGGCTGTGTGCGATGTTTCAGGGAGGATGTTATGAGCGCAAGAATACAATGCTCTGAATATCTCCTGCATTTCGTGCTACAGTCGTTGTGGAATGGAGGTATGCATTGAGTTGTACTGCTAGAGGACTGACAGTCAAGATTAGCTGTTCGTTGATCGTTGAATGAATACGCTTATGGCGCGAAAGGTTCCCTCTCTCGGTAAACCTCTTCCCGCATCTATCGCACACATGAGGTCGCTCGCCGGTGTGGGTGACAACATGCGCTTTTAGCGTAAAAATTCGCGCAAATGCAGCGGGGCAAAGGAGGGCAGAGATATGGCTTTTTGTCAGTGTGCGTGCAGGTGTGCCTGGTTAGTCATTGTTTCCAACTAAATGTGCGGCTACAGAACTGACAAATGAATTTCGCGACGCCGGCGTGAGTGATCTTACGGTCGCTAAGGTTACTTCGCGATCTGAATCTTCCCGCATACGTCGCACCTGTGAGGTCGCTCGTCGGTGTGGCTTACAACGTGCCCTTTCAGCGTAGTCCAGCGAGCGAACGAAGCGGGACATAGGTGGCAGACATACGGCTTCTCGCCAGTGTGTACACGGGCGTGGCTCCGCAGTGCCTCTCTTCGGGAAAAGTTTTGGCCGCACACGTGCCAGCCGAACGGTTTCTTCCCCGAATGGGTCAGTGAGTGGTAAGCGAGGTTGAATTTCAAGGCGAATCTCCTTCTACAGATGTTGTACTCATGTGGTCGTTCCCCAGTGTGGGTCAACATGTGCCTTTTCCGATTCTTGGTGCAGGTGAACGTGGCCGGGCAGGACGAACACTCGAAGGGCCTCTCGCCCGTGTGCGTGCGATTGTGGATCACCAGATCCTTCTTTGGCGCGTATTTTCTGCCGCACACGTCACAGGCGTACCGTTTTTCGCGCACGTGAGCGAACAAGTGTGTTTGCAGCTGCTACCTGTGGTTGAAAACCTTCTCACACACGCCAAACTGCAAGGACCTCGTGGCCGTAAACTTGCCGTCAGTTTCTGGTTCGGAAACGTTAACCTTGCCATGACACCTGCGATGGAATGAAATTTTTTCGTGATACTATTATGTGAATGATATGTTGGCGCATAAATGAGGCATCGGCTACTTAGCTCTTAAACTGATCGAGCACAGAAGACAAATAAACACACAAACACACGTGTGTCAAAGAACAACGCCATAACGTAAAATAAAATGTCCGAAATGAAAGTAATAAAGTCTACAAGCCTCAATCCGGTCATCATGCCAATGAATCATCACACACCGGTAACATAGGAGACAACACATTATAATAGCTAGGTGATACATACAATAACTAGGACATGCATTAGTTGAGATCTTGAAGTAAGAGTATCATAAATGCCTTAATATCAGCCAGCTGTGAGATGTTTGTGTGTGCCCAGGTCCTCAACTGCCAAGAGATGGGGCACAGACAGACATGACGTTTACACATATGGACATAAATACATAATTTGTCTAAACTAGATACATAAACTCAAACCTCCGCCGGTACAACCGTCTCAAGCACTCTAATACCTGCACTACACGGTTCTCGCGGCCTTGACACAGCGCATCTAGTCCGCGCACCACTCGACGTGATCCACTCACACGTCGTTGCCGTCGAGATGGTCCGACGTGTCGCCGTGTCTCATAGGGTGTGACGCCGCTTCAGTCGTTGACGCGGCGTCACACCCCATGAGAAGCGGCCGTCCAACGGCAGTAGTTGGGACGGCCGCTTCGCTGCGTGGTGGATGGCCAGACCCGCACTCGGCCACGTCCGAGAACACCGTAGTCCGGCCCTGCACTACTCAGCTTACCTGGCTCGGCGCTCCACGTAGCCGCCCACTCGCCCGCAGGTCTCGACCATGACCGCAAGCACCGTCGTCGCCTGGCGTAGCTCGTCGTCCGAGTCCGTCCGTAGTCCACTCATGACAGTTTGAGTGCCGCAACGGGCCGGTAGCCGTTACGAACTCTCGTTCTGCCACTGCTGCACTGACTGCTTCGGCCCGACTTGCTGTTCGAGCGTTCCAAATCTTTCTCTTCGCGCTTCCTAACGAGCGGCGCCGGGGCGTACCACACATGCACTTTCGTCTTCCTCTCTCTCCAAATTCGGCTTTCAGTCAAAAATGTCCCCTACTCGTCACTCCATAGAGGAAGGAATTCGCAATGCCCATAGACTGTCGCGCCGCCAAGCGGAATTCAGGAGCGTCCTCTCGAGGAGGGTTAGTAGACGACAAAATGGCAGCACACGCAGTCGCTCCCTTGTTCGGCTGTGCTAGCCTCAGTGTTAACGCGTTGGAAAGAAAGGAACACTAAGACTTTGCATGTTCCCTGCATCAGTGAACAAACCGGGCCCTCCGTGACACGAGAAATCTGATTCGTTCTTGCGAGACGCGAAGTTTTCGTGAAAATACGTGGCAACTCGCGCTTTCATTGCTAGCCCAGAGCGTACACATACTATCAGCTTCGCGAGGCTTTCTGTAGCCACGTAGGTTAGTTAAATGTTATCGTCTGACATATTCAGTTGTAGGTCAGTTTGTAAATAAATAATTCCAAATACAATGCTATATACACGTGTCATGGATATAAGTGTGATCCAAATACGCACTTTTCATGACAGGCACGTAGCCAGGATTTTTTTTGGGGGGGGTGGGGGGCAAGGCCTAATTGTTTGAAAGAAAGCTTTCCATGGCAAAAATAAAGAAAGAATTGCCCGGGAATATAGAAGGCTGCGCGAATTTCGGGGGGGGGGGGGCGAGACCCCCCCCTTTGCCTACGTGCCTGGCTGACGACATTGTTGCTACCTTACATGTCCTACAGATCTGTTTGTGTGATCAAGAAATGTTCATGTGTGGGGTATGAATGTTTTCCGCACACCCGTATCATACATACGGATTCCGTTCGTTGTGTAAGGAAGATAAGGAGACTGACATTTGGTGCATAAGGAATGCCGTATGGGCTTGCGGATGTTAGTCTTAAGGAGCGAACGGAATCCGTATGTGCGATACGGATATGCGGACAGATCGGTCCGCATACGTCATGCTTTCCACATATTCCTTATAGCCGTATGGCTCTTTCCATACAACAGATACGGACTGCGTTCGTTCCTTAAGACTAAAATCCGCAAGCCCATACGGCATTCCTTATGCACCATATGTCAGTCTCCTTATCTTCCTTACAATTTCCGTAAGCGTCCGTATGCATCCGTAAGAAATCCATATATTCCTTATGGCAAATATACGGAATCCGTATGTTTTCCGTAAGATCACATATGGAATTTTTCAATAGGGTCTGGTCGTGGTGTTTCATCCTCTGCCCTTGTGCAGCTCACCCCAAAAATTGTTTACAAGAAGCCCAGCTTAAAATCCATTTTCGGGGGGACACGTCCGTTTTCGGATCGTCTTCATGCCAAACTCGGTTTGGCACGACTTAATCCATGCTGGTTGTGTCGTTTATAAACGCCTCTCTCATATGCACCTACGTTTTGAAGTAGGGTGACTAATTGGACTTTTTTGGCGTTTATTTTCATACCGAGGTCGCACAAGTCATAAATGTTCTGCGCGATCATGGCGCCATTTCGTTTCACTATTCTAAAAGCATGGCGCACTAATTATTTTCAACGTTCCATTTTCTCGACCATCTGGGTATTACCGATGACCAAAAGGGTGTCTCTCTTGGCCAGTCTCTTGACAAACGTGCCCTACACCATCTCCACTGACCCCGCGAGATCACGACCCGCAGTTCAATATAACGCTAGAGCAAGCGCAGCGAGAGGTTAGCGGGCAAGCACGCTCACATGAGCACTGCGAGCAAGAACACGCACACTGCTGCTCAGCACAGCGCCAGAGGAGGAAGCCTGCACGAGGGCCTTGAAGAACGCACCCGTAGCGCTAGCAGAAATCGAGAAGGGGCGAGAGAGAAAACACAGGCGCGCGTGCAGTGAGACAGAATGCACGCAGCCGCAATGTAAACAAACCGGCGGCGAAGCGCCGCGCACGACCGCATAACGAGATTTACGAAAAAGAGGGCGCTTTTCAGAAAGCCGTAGCAGCGCCCCCTGGCCCAGGTATTCTCTTCTATGGCGAAAGCCTTAGATGCATCATGAAAAACGAACATTGGCTGCTGGCGTCGCCGGCGTCAGCTCGAAGACCCGAGGAGTCACCCCATGGCGTGATATGAAATCACAGATCACCAACATTTGCGATGTTTCCATGATATCATCGCGTGGCATTGTCACGTGGTCAAAGATGGGCCGGTAACTGACGGAGAGGGAAATAAGTTGAAGTTAAGAAAGCTTTTGGGTGGTGGTGGGAATCAGTGTTTCGACCAAAAACAAGAAAATGAAGGTGATTGCTCTCGACAACGAGTCGTCTTTGGCAAGTGCATAAGGAACCCTGTTAATTTGGGTTTTTCTTTCTTTTCTTCAGCGAAGCTCCCTTTGTGTGTTTTCAGTCTCAAACCGCATTGTTCTGTTAAATTCTGGTCGTCATATCAAGCGCCGTGACGGCCCTTCCACCGCAGGAGAGTTTTGTTATCGAGTGGTATTGATGTGAGCTGCTGCGGCGCTTTCCTAAGCGATCAAGATGATGGGTGTGCGCCATGGTGACCTAGAACCCTAGCTAGTGGAATGTAGTGTGCGGGGGGTCCTTCAACCATTTTAACTGGTCACCTCATTTGTGTAAACATTGATGGACGCCGACGAAGGCGTAAAATAATCACTGACGTTTCGGCTATCAAACAGGAGCCTTGTTCGCAGTGAGACGAACCGCATTACGCATGTTCATTATTAATACATCGGCATCTCACCTGACTCACGATAGCTATGATTCGTGATTGGCGAAAATATATTGTCAACGTCGGCAACTTCATGATATTACATTTTTCAGCATGCCGTCGTATTCCCTCTATGTGGGGGTAACTTAAGCGTTACTACGATGAAACCGGACATCCCTGTAATGTTATTCGCTCCAATTGAAAATAGGCGGGTCCCTCGGACTGGGAACGCCAGCCGCGATTACAGTTGCAGCGGGCAGAGTAGCAGCGTGGTGTCTGCGTCGGTTGTGGCGCCCGATGATGTTTTCAGCAGTGTTCGTGTCGATGAGGGGGATCTCCGAAACCTCTATCATAAAACATATCAAAAGTAATAATCCAATTTCTATATGTCTTCTGCGTATACATGACGTCGATGCGGTTCTGTCACGCAGTCTGTCAAGGATATTAGAGTTTGGTCTCCGGCGTTCATCTCATCTATTGGACAGGCCAAGCTTGCTGAGTTTGTAACCCATATTCATACTTATAACAGTGGCATCTGGGAGTATAGTCTTTCGAACGCTCACGAGCCGCTGACATACACCGCGCATTTCGCCGCCGCCGCCTCTGCTAAGTGAATGTTGGGAAAGCGGCTACGTGTTGTGCATGAAATTGGAAAGGAATAAAACACAGGTTGTGTTCCGAGAGACAAATTTAACAATGTTTTCTTGCATTAAAAATTGCATTAATCTTTGTTCACTGTGTAGCACGGAAGTATTTCCCCAATAGCCCCATACAAAGTGTATTGACTTGGGCCGAAGCAACACAAGGAGACCAAGAGAAAAGAAATCAACAGCAAAATTTTCTGTTTTCCGAATTATTTCAGCAATATTCGAAGCATAATTTACTCGAAATTTTTCTGAGAAGTTCGAGATAGCTTCGCACTTTTGGCGCGATGGCTAAGGAGAAAGGGGAGCTGCTTCCATTCCCTTTTATGCCCCTTGCTATACTCTACAACACAAAACAATGCTATGCTTTACTACCTTTCCCTCTCGTTTGCCTCCTCAATTCTCTTTCCGACCCTTTGCTACACTGTAGTGTACTTAGCTACGTCACCCATCACCCTCTCCCCCTTCTTTCCCTCTGCCTCATCCAAACTTTCCTCCCCGCCCTCTTGCTATACTACACTTTACAAGGGCATGCCATGCTCGGCTATTTCCCATCCTGCTTTCCCTCTACGTGACATCACTCCTCCTCACTGTCACTTCCCTTTGCCATCCCTTTGCTATAGTGTGTGACACAAGCCTCTGTTTTTATGTTCTGGTGTTGCTAGGCGACGCGAGATGCCATATAAATGGTGCTCCATGACTGCGGATCAATCCGAAAAAATCCGATAAACACTCGTCGGTAAAAATTTTTGAAAATTCGGATTTATCCGATAAGCTCCGATGTTCAAAGGGCATTTTCAACGTTCAAAGGACATTTGCAAAGCTGGTAATCATCGAAACGAGCGCGCCTTCATCAGCGGCAGCAACTTAGTATGGTATCCTTGCCCGTGTTGTCTGTTACAAGCTTTAAGGTTGCAATACGAACAAATGTATGTGTTTTGTATTCAAGTATTTGTGTTTGTATGTACATTTGTTTGCGCTTTCAAACCTTCCAGACATCTAAAATGCACTTAGTGTGTTCACATGTCCTCGTGTTTAATATCATTTCATCTAAGATTTCGTAGTACCGGGAATAATATTAATAATAGGCTTTTTTACTTTTCACCAGGACTGCGGCTGAGGCTGGGAGAAAATACTGAGAAGCAGCTTGACTGGCTCCTGCCGCCCGCCAAAAGTACACTTTGGCGAGTTAGCTGCAGTGCAAATCAACAGCCTTATTAACAAAGCAAATAAACAGGTACTGAGAAAATGATAAAATGACGGAAGAACAGGATTAGCAGCAACACTGCAACGCATTTTCATTGGAAATAAAATTAATAAGAAGCCGTTGCAACAACTTATAATGCAAAATTAAACACGGAATTTCGAAGAACTGGAGATTTGCGAGAAACAAACTCCGAGAAACACTGAATTTTCTCCAAAAACGGTAATTCTCAAAATACACCCTCCGGACTTCAGGAAAAATAAACTCCGAAAACACGGAGTCCTGCATATAAGGTAGGGGTCGTTCAAGGTTACGATAGCTTTGCGCGAGAGCTCTATGGACATGCATCCGGCCTCCAGAGCTTCGCTGCTAAAATTTGCGCTGCCTGGTGAACCAAACTAATATTTCGCGGCCAGCAAGCAAAGTGTCTGAATCGACGATTGTTTTCTGGTTATAGCATTGCCTGGTTGCTGCTGCCTGGATAGCGTCGATCTCGGGTGACTCGGCGCTGCTTCAAGCTATCAAACTATCTGTTGAGCTGCAAGGATCCACTGCTGTGACTGGCCTTCGACGTCGCGATGATGAGAGCGCCACCGCAGCATTCAAAACGGTGCTCCAAGCAACAACAGATTGGGATTTCGCGGCCAGCAAGCAAAGTGTCGGAATCGCCGATTGTTTTCTGGTTATAGGTAGGCATTTGAACATTTCTAGCCAGCGATTCTTGGTTTTATTTTTGGCCGCTGACCCCCTGCCTACACTGTTTTTAGTGTCTTATGCCTTGATGCGTGATTGTCAAGGATCTTCGGACAACAGCTGGCTAGAAAGAACGGACGAGGCGAGAGCGCTACACACAACTATTTAATTACACACACAAAGAAAAAGAAAAACACACGTTTTTATCCCAAACCACAGCGAACATTAAAAAAGGAACACGCAAAAATAAAACTCGCACTAAACACAGTTATCGCTCAAAGAACAATTGAGTGAGAGAAACAAACAGCTAACAGTACGAGGCGTTATCGCTTACACCACTCACGGCGTTCTGCCCCGTTGGAAGAGTCGAGGCGTTGCGGAGGCACAGGCGTTGAAGTCGGCGTCCCAGTCGATGCCCCAGGCTTTAACCGTGGCCGAATGCGGGCTGTCGTTGTAGATGAGGGTGGGCAGCATCGGGTTCAGTGACCTGGGCGTCGCAGGTCCTTGAGATGGCCAGCGTCTCCCGGGAGGAGAAACTGGCTCGGTATAAGCCTACGGAGCGGTGCCGTAGGTCGGTGCGCTCGGTGCACAAGGCGATGGCGCGTGCTGGGCGTTGCTGGTAGTCCCAGGTCCGTGGACGTGTCCTCGAACAGGCAGTGGCTACGGTACGATGCCGTAGGGCGAGGAAGAGCCGAAGCGCCCGGAACACAGGCCGGCGACGATCGTCCCCAGCTTTCCAAGCTCCCGCGCTGCCGTTCGAACACTCCGGGCCCCTATGGCCACGTCACCTTCATTTTTATATGTCCCACTTCGTTTTCCTCTTCTTTCATCCTCTTGGTTCTACGTCACTCTACGCTTGATGTCTTCATCTTCTTCTATGGCATTTTTCCTGTCACCTCTTACATGTGACAATGGCCCCCTCCTTCAAGAGTTTGCTCCAGAATAAAACAGCTGAAAACCTGCTATGTCTACAGACGAGCTCCGGTCCGACGTTTACCACATTAGTCTCACTCTGACGCACCACCGCACTCGTCTTCCAGTGTCATTATTGTCTTAAATGCACCCAACGTACGCCACTGACACAAAATAACAGCGATTGTCCACACTAAACACTTGTTCATATTCTTACAATCACTATTAATGTCCGTGGACGGCATGATACCAGAAACACGACACTGACTCGCCACACCACAGAGTTACGCATATGAACGCGTACAAGAGCTTATCTGTTTAAGTCGGCTGTAGTGGTATTTTTGAATGTGCGCGCCGACACACGTCACACGACCTTACATAATGTTTGATGTCACTCTGGACACCTGGCCAAAAGAATTTATCTGCGATTCGCCACAGCGTCTGCCGCACACCATGGTGTCCGGACATGATGCTATAATGTCCCCAGCTCAACACTGTAGCTCGAAGACGCTCTGGTACCACTAACTGCTGGACTTTCCGTCCGTCCCTTAATGTGCGTTTCCTAACAAGAAAACCATCAGCTATTTGGAATTTGCATGATGTCCGACTGCGTCTCCTTTTTAGTACCTGCCCTACCTTCTCGAAGCATGTCTGCAGGCTAGGGTCATGCTTCTGCTCATTCATAATCTCTGCCGGTGTTATACTTAGAGGCAACGCAGCTGAAGTGCGAAGCGGACGCTGCTTTGCTTTGTCCTCTTTTACATCCCTCACCTCTACTGCCGCAACAAAACTAGCCGCGCATATCTTTTCCTGTGCTGTCTCGTGCCTGCCTTCAATTCGGGACTGCTTACTATCGCGCTTGTTCCACTCACCATCAGGATGATTCACATCTCTTACTCCTGGTACATTGCCCAAGATAATGTCATACAGCGGTCGGTCGACACACTTAGCCCATAGCTGTCCTGTGTAACATTGCGTGGAAACCCAAATCCTAGCTTCGGGAAGGTACCTGACCGTTCCGTCTACAAGGGTTACGGATGACAATGTTCCTGTCAGGTCCTTATCCTTCACCAGACTTCTCCGAACCAGTACTGTATTGGCCCCGCTATCTCTTAGAACCAAGATATGCCGATCCCCTATTCGTCCAATAAAAACCGGCATCGGTGCTTTCAAAACAGGCGTTCCATCTACCACACTACTCTGCCGGAGCGTCCCTTCTTTCTCGGACTGAGAAACTGCAGCTGATGCATGCAAGTCAGAAACACATGCCACCCTGTCCTGCGCTCGATATCTGCATTCTTCAAATGTGTGCCCTATCCTTTTGCAACCTTGACATACGGTCTGCGTCTCGCGGGCTGCGCCACTAGCACGGCTGTCAGCTGCACGGTGTCCTATCTTGTTACAAAGGAAGCACCTTGGGCGTGTTTTAGGCGCAAACCCGTAAGTCTTTGATACGGTTCGATTTAGTTCCGGGACCGTTCGTTCCTCCTCTCTAAGGTTACTTAGGTTACTGAGCCCTTGCGCTTCTACAAATTGATCTGCCGCCTCGGCAAATTCATCTGAGCCATTTAACTTCCTTTCTTTCAGGAAGATTACTAATTGTGGGCCACAACAAGCCAAGAACTGCTCGGTGACCATCTTGTCACGTACCTCCTCAAAACTTTTTCCCGTGCTAGAATGGTCCAACCATCGGTCAAAATAGATTGCCAAGAGGCAAGAAAACTGTTTCGCCGTCTCGGAATCCTCGGGTTTCGCGCTGCGAATTTCTCGCGAAAACCCTCTGCAGTGAGCCTAAATCTCTCCAGGAGAGCCCTCTTGACTTTGTCGTAGTCCATTGAATCATTGGCGGGCATCCTACCAAAGACGTTTCAGGCCTCCCCGACTAAGCACATGCTTACCGCTGTCGCCCACTCACTATGCTCCCAGCCTTGACCTAGGGCTATTCGTTCAAACCGGTGCAAGTATGCATCTAGGTCGTCTCTTTAGTCGTCAAATAGAGCCATTAACTTTTTGGGGCAGACTCGCGTCGCTCTCTGAGGTTCTCGTTCTACTGTGGGGCCCCTATCACCTGTGCTCATCTCGCTACCTCCCTCCAAAGTCCGCTGTTTCCACAGGAGGAACTCTTTCTCGCGCTCAATTCTCCTCTTGTCGTGTTCCTCCTCTTCACGCCACTCCTCGCGCCTCTCCGCTCGCTCATCCCTCAGCCTCCTTTCCTCGCGATCGTATAGACTCATTGCTTCCTCACTCGACATACCAAGCTTCGCCGCCAACTCTAATATCTTCGTCAAGTCCATTCCTTCCGCCTCACTGAAATCCGTGCGATCCACAACAAAAAATTTAAAAAATGACAGCATATCCTCGGAGTGAATGATGATGAGTGGGCGAAGCTGCGGAGGTTCATCGGTAAACCGTGAATCTTCCGTGAATTCTGCCCAGTACATCATCACCGACGTGAGATCGGGCGCGTTTATACTAAAGGTTCGATGAGTTATGACGACTTGCAGCTCACTTTAATTTTATATGTACGCTGTGAATTTTCATTGTTTAGAAAACCATTGCTTTAGAAAACATCTGGCGTCTTTCGTTAAGCAGCTGGCGTCTTTTCGTTTTGCTTTAGAAACATCTGGCGTTCTTTCGTTTTGCTTTTAGAAAACATCTGGCGTCTTTCGTTGGTTTATTTCATCAATCAACGGCGTTTTGAACAAAATTTTTATTGTTTAATCACGCACAGGAGAAATCTCACCAGGCACTACCTTGGAGGTAAACAATGGCTGCTAATGGGAATGAGAGACAGAAGAAGTCGGCTTTTAGCTGACACTTACACTTCTACTTCTACTAACGTTTCCTACTGGAACATGCCAATGGCTGCTAATGGGGAATGAGAGACAGAAGAATTCGGCTTTTAGTTAACGCGCACGCTGCAAATTTTTTGTTGTTCAACAACGCACAGGAAAAATCTCCCACTGGCACCACCTTGGAGGTCAAGATCTGGTACTAGCGTTACGACTGGTTACGCACTACTACGACTACGACGGACGAACGGGTGCCGACTTAAGGAGCTTGGCCCCTAAAAAAAGAATCCTGGCAGGCTCGCCACTTATTTTTGTCACGGATCTTCGGACAACAGCTGGCCAGAAAGAACGGACGAGGCGAGAGCGTTACACACAACTATTTAATTACACACACAAAGAAAAAGAAAAACACACGTTGTTATCCCAAACCACAGCAAACATTAAAAAAGGAACACGCCAAAATAAAATCACACCATATCCACGGAGTGAATCATGATGAGTGGGCGAAGCTGCGGAGGTTCATCGGTAAACCGTGAATCTTCCGTGAATGCTGCCCAGTACATCATCACCGACGTGAGATCGGGCGCGTTTATACTAAAGGTTCGATGAGAGTTATGACGACTTGCAGCTCACTTTAATTTTACATGTGCGCTGTGAATTGTGATTGTTTAGAAAACCATTGCTTTAGAAAACATCTGGCGTGCTTTCGTTAAGCAGCTGGCGTCTTTTCGTTTCGCTTTAGAAACATCTGGCGTTCTTTCGTTTTGCTTTTAGAAAACATCTGGCGTCTCTCATTGGTTTATTTCATCAATCAACGGCGTTTTGAACAAAATTTTTATGGTTTAATCACGCACAGGAGAAATCTCACCAGCCACTACCTTGGAGGTAAACAATGGCTGCTAATGGGAATGAGAGACAGAAGAAGTCGGCTTTTAGCTAACACTTACACTTCTACTTCTACTAACGTTTCTTACTGGAACATGCCAATGGCTGCTAATGGGGAGTGAGAGACAGAATAATTCGGCTTTTAGTTAACGCGCACGCTGCGAATTTTTTATTGTTCAACAACGCACAGGAAAAATCTCCCACCGGCACCACCTTGGAGGTCAAGATCTCGTACTAGCGTTACGACTGGTTACGCACTACGACTACGAGGGACGAACGGGTGCCGCTTTAAGGAGCTTCGCCCCTAAAACTAGCACTAAGCACAGTTATCGCTCAAAGAACAATTGAGTGAGAGAAAGTAACAGCTAACAGTACGAGGCGTTCATCGCTTACACCACTCACGGCGTTCTGTCCCGTTGGAAGAGTCGAGGCGTTGCGTTGGCACAGGCGTTGAAGTCGGCGTCCCAGTCGATGCCCCAGGCTTTAACCGTGGCCGAATGCGGGCTGGCGTTGTAGATGAGGGTGGGCAGCACCGGGTTCAGTGACCTGGGCGTCGCAGGTCCTTGAGATGGCCAGCGTCTCCCGGGAGGAGAAACTGGCTCGGTAGAAGCCTACGGAGCGGTGCCGTAGGTCGGTGCGCTCGGTGCACAAGCCGATGGCGCGTCCTGGGCGTTGCTGGTAGTCCCAGGTCTTTGGACGTGTCCTCGAACAGGCAGTGGCTACGGTACGACGCCGTAGCACGAGGAAGAGCCGAAGCGCCCGGAACACAGGCCGGCGACGCTCGTACCCAGCTTTCCAAGCTCCCGCGCTGCCGTTTGAACACTCCGGGCCCCTATGGCCACGTCACCTTCGTTTTTATATGTCCCACTT
Organism: Rhipicephalus sanguineus; assembly: GCF_013339695.2. Lineage (NCBI taxonomy): Eukaryota > Metazoa > Arthropoda > Arachnida > Ixodida > Ixodidae > Rhipicephalus > Rhipicephalus sanguineus. Next base: position 26,718,919 of record NC_051182.1, read on the forward strand.
CGTTTTCCTCTTCTTTCATCCTCTTGGTTCTACGTCACTCTACGCTTGATGTCTTCATCTTCTTCCATGGCATTTTTCCAGTCACCTCTTACATGTGACAGTGATGGGTGTTGATGTTACCACATATCGCGCGCGGATTGGCTCTTTCCTCGCCCGCAGTCAGCGAGAAAGAGTTCGTAATAGTTGGTTCAACTGCGAAGCAAACCTTGTTCGCCTATTTTGCCTTAGATCTTGCCAGTTACTATCAGTATCTTTCGCTTTGCTCTTGCTTTGTGCCGGAGATGTGGAGGCTAACCCTGGTCCCAAGATTGATGATGTTCTGTCCTTGGTTAACGTATGTCATGCTGAAACCAGGGAACTACTGAAAAAAAAAACTCAACAAGACGTAACAGGCATTGAAACTCGGGTAACAGTCATTGAGAGCACGTTAGGCGGTATTGCTAAAATCGAATCCAACTGCGAGGGAATGAGAAACTCGGTAAAAGAAGTCAAGTCGAGCATAGCCAGCGCAAATGAAGAGCTCGGTGATATTGTAGAAGATATGAACAACATAATGCGCAGAAACAACTTGCTTGTCAAGGGCCTTCCTGAATCAGAAAATGAAGGCTATGAAAAGACTGAGAGCATTGTGAAGGAATTCTTCTCCGCTCACCTTAAACTGACCCTCGGAGACATCGAACGGGCCCATGGGAGTGGCCGACGCCGGAGCGGTTTCAATCGCCCCGTTATCATTAAGTTTCTGAACTACAAATAAAAAACTGAAGCTCTGCGCAATGCATCCAAGCTAAAGAACCTAGCATCACCAAGAGTATGGCTGGAAGAAGAATTTTCACCTAAGATACACAAGCACGTAAAAAGTTCGTGACTTCGTCAAGCAAAACCGCAAAGAAAGCGAGCGCTTTTCGCTCCGTCTAAACACACTACACATGCAAAATGGCATATACCGCTACTACTCTTCGTCTGATTCTGTCGTTGTCGTATCTAAGGAAAGACAATGTTCGCAAAAATGACCAGCCGAAGTAGCTAACTGCAGACCTCCTGCGCATAAAGTGTCATTGTTACTGGCTAACTTTCGAAGCCTACTTAACAAGGTTGATGCCATAAAGATACTGATTCGAACATGCGATGCTGATATCCATATCGGCACTGAAACGTGGCTCACTGAGCATATTGCAGATAATGAACTTTCGCTGCCAAAGACATTCGCTGTTTTTCGCAAAGACCGGAAGGGGTCGCGGATAATTGCTGTCAAACAAGAGTTGCAACCGTCTATTATTCCTATCGACTCACCGCTTGAAATGATTTGGGTAGTTACGAGTCATAGCCATGTGCACTGCGTTATTGGTTCATGCTACCGACCTTCTGAGAACCAGCCCGAGTTCGTGAATATTTTTAATGACCCCTTGAAGAAGTCACAAATAAGTTCCCAAATGCCTTACTGCTCTTGGCCGGCGATTTCAATTATCCATCCATAGATTGGCTAGCATCTTCTGTTCTGGGTAACAGTAATCGCCAAGAATTGCTTCATTTTCTCCATACGGTGCACCTTCATAACCTGTCGCAATTGGTAAAACAACCCACTCGAGGCGAAAATATTCTTGATCTGATACTAACTAACCATCCTGAATACGGAAGCGCTCTTGTTCTTGAGGAAATAAGTGATCACAAGGTCGTACACTGCACTCTAGAAGTACCACGCCCTAGGGAACCAAAAGAAACCAAAATGATTCTTAACTATGCTCGCGCAGACATTACCAAAATGAACCACATGTTTGCGGAATTTGTGGCTGGTTACCTTCACGATTTCGCTGAACGATCAGTTAACGACAACTGGTCTTTATTTAAAAACTTCCTTAAGGAACTGGAGGATTACTGCGTGCCAAAATTAACTCTCTCGTCTAAAGCAGATGATCCCTGGTTTACTCGTGACGTGAACAGAACTATTAACAAAAAGAAACGGGCGTTTAGAAAAGCTTCGAGGTCAAACAATGATTTAGACTGGGCGAAACTACAAAGAGCTGTCGAAGTTAGCAATATCCTCAATAAATGATGCTAGAAACAAATACTTTAACTACACTCTATCCAATCAAATGAGGGCCGACCCTGGCAAATTTTGGCGGATTATAAACCCGAAAGAGAAGCAAACCAGCGTACAACTCAAATGTGAAAATGGTATTTTACAGTCGATAGAACAATCTGCCGAAATTTTCAATCAGCATTTCGCTTCGGTTTTTTTCGACGAATTGCCGTTACAAACACCGATGCCTCCACTGGATGCAATTTTGCACGAGTTTCAACCCATTACGATAACAGAAACCGGCGTAGCACGCGCTATAGAGAGGCTACCGTGCAAAACTTGTCCGGGTCCGGACGGTATCAGCGCAAAGCTTTTGAAGCTGACATCAGAAAAATCATCCTACCTGTTATTTCTAATATTTCAGCAGTCACTGGATTCTGGGTGCCTTCCTGGTGACTGGAAAATCGAATGCCATTCCTTGCTTTAAATCTGGACACAAGCACATCGCTAACAATTACCGTCCTATTTCTCTGACATCCATTTGTTGGAAGATGCTCGAACATATCTTATACAGCCACATAACGTTTCACCTTCAATCCAATAAGCTACTTTTCGAAAACCAACATGGCTTTCAGAAACATAAATCCTGCAACACTCAGCTGTTTGAGCTAGTTACCGATTTACACAACTCCATCAATAGGTCATTGTTAATCGATGCAATTTTTATTAATTTTTCTAAAGCGTTTGATCGCGTCATTCATCAACGTCTTCTAACAAAACTACATAGTCTCCGGCTTGATAAGAAAACAATTCAGTGGATTAAAGGCTTTCTGACTGAAAGATTTCAGTGTCTTAAAATCGACGCCTACATATCCAAACAGACGCAGGTCAAGTATCGTGCCGTAGTCCACACACGAACCTGTGGCGCAACATAGTGTCCAAGGGAAGCATCGTTGCGTTGGACGGTGGCGTTGTTGCCGTCTGCTGTCCGGTAGCTGCTGCTGCTGCTGCTGCCTGTGTTTGGCGCAGCGTTCCGAAGTTGCAGTCGGCTGCCAGCGTCTTTAGCGCCGCGACGTAGGCGCTTACCGTTTCTCCCTCCAACTGGTTGCGTCGTTGGAAGCAGGCTCGGCTGAAGACCTCGGCTGGCCTGGGTTTATATTGCTTCTGAAGTGCCGCAACGATGTCGTCGTAAGCCACTTCAGCTGGATTGCTTGGCTGAACCAATGCGCAGACGGTGTCGTACGGCTGCTCACCGCACAGAGTCCGCAGGTGTGCCCTCTTCTTGCTGGAGTCTGTGATGCTGTTGGCCTCGAAGTAGAACTGGAGGCGACGGAACCACGATGTCCAGGATGAGCCATTAAACTCCGGTATTCGGCCTGATGCGTGCGTTGCACCGGTGAATATCCACGTGAGCCTCAATTCCACTACCTCGTCGCCACTGTTATGGCGACGATAACCGGAATACAGGCATACGTGACAAGAAGAATGGGTTTATTTACTTGCATGGAAATCACTGTTTCGCAGCGCAGCGCGAACGGTCTTGTTCGTGCGAGCGCTCGAAGCCGAGTCGGCCCGAGCCAGGCAGGGGCGAGGAGCAAGGCGCAGGCGTCGGGTGTCAGCACAAAGCGAGAGGGGGGGCTGCGGGAGGCCGGCCGGCGCGTCTTTGCAGCCGGCCGTGAAGCGGGTATTGGCGGTTGTCTCCAGTGTCCACTGTTGGACATGGCATTTTGCTTTTTTACATTGTATTTGCATTATGTTTGCTTGTTATTGCATTTTTCTTTTTCCGTATATTTGCTGTACAAAGTATTGTATTCCCCCCCTATGTAATGCCCTTTCTCGGGTCCTTAGGGTCAATAAATGAAATGAATGAAATGAAAATAAATATTTAGATTGGTCAGGCCGAGTGGAGGTTAGTATTAAGAAAACATAAACGCGAACTCTTGCTTCGTTATCACAGAAAGAGAGAGAATAATTTATTAGAAGGCAGATAGGTCCATCTGACCTAGTACGCTCTAGTCTGTTATTTTCCACAAGGGGGAAGGTAAAGGGGAAAGGAAAAGTGACGACGGGGAGAGGAAGTAGTTGTGCGTATATACATTAACCACGTTACGAGGTGGTTTCGCTAGAACCTGTACTCTTAAGGGAATCTGTAACTGCCCTGTAGCTGTTGTTGACACTGTCTGATCGTACATTGCTGACAAAATAACCCCTTAACATAGCGTCCGCACACCGATTCATGCCAGCGTCAAAGCCACCGTTTTTTGTTGCGACACGTAATGTTGGCAGTCACAAAATAGATGTTAGCAGTGTTGTTTTCTGGGCCACTTGGTACATGACGACAATTGAAGCGTTCCAGCAAGTTTCAAACGCGAGCACAAGACGAAAAAAAAAAGAAACCTACAGGAGAATGCTGGATTCAAAGCTGAACTTTCTTAAAAGACGGCATTCCCTAGAACACCGCCACGCATGCGTAAAAGAGCTAAAAGCAGAATCATGCGAACATACTAACATTCTCCACCCCCCACCACCCTTCATTTTTATCTTAACCGGACCATGACACATGCACTACATGGAAAATTATATTTTCGTCAGGTATTGAAATTCTTTCTCAGTGCTATGCACCGGAGGTTCACTGACACATAATTAAGGACCCGCGTTCCTGTGTGGAGAGCTTCGCATATTTCTCTCTCCAGTCTATTACGTTAGTCTATTAGGTTAATAAAAGATGCGAATACCGTCTTACAATTAACTTCAGTTGAGTTTTTGCGTTTCATGTTTTCTTCTTGTGCTCGCGTTTGAAACTTGCTGGAACCTTTCACTTGTCACAAAATAGATGTGCTGCTGTTTCACACACTGTGCAGCCCTTCACAGTTCGGGCTCTCCGTATGCCCAAAGAAGTGTGTGTAAGGGCGAGTTAATGCAACGCTCACGAGAATCCGGTCTGGCAAACTTGCGTCGCTTTGGTTTATACTAGCCGGGAGGCTAGAAGTCCTTTCTCTTGTTCTTTGAATATACCTAGCTAGCAGTGGAACACAAAAACTGAGAAATTCACTTATTCCAGGTCAAGCAGCGCCTCTGTAAATAGTGTCAGCTCAGTCTTATGAGAAAAAATACGCGAATACATTATAAATAAATATCTCTGTTATGCACAATTTCATATAAGGAAGCGACAGTTGAGCAGCAAGCAACTTCAATCACAAAAATTCGCAGCCTCCGTGCGCCACGGCGGGGACTCTAGCGTGGAATGACGCAAAGCTGTAGAGGCGGACAAGTAGAAAGAGTGACATCCTATTTCTGAGGGATGTGACGGTCGAAGTTCCACTGCAGTGGAACGCGCTTGCCGACAATGATGATCAATATCGCTGCTTTGTATTCTTTGGATGTATTCCAGAAATATACTTCTTAAGGAACACAATATTTGTATACGGTAAGGAAAAGTATAGCCGGTGTGTGGACAAAAAAAACCCTTGAATAACAAAAGAATATTCCCACAGAATCCCCCCTGGGAGTTGTATAAGCGATGCGTAAGCACTGCGCTTTGTTGCAGAGAGCGACGTTTCTGGAAAGCTGTTTGCGAGCGGCATCGGCATGGCGTCTTTCATGTTCTCTGTAGCACTTGTCAGCGCATCGAACGTTGTCCCAACGTACGCGTATCTCGCAAACGGGAAAGGAGGAGGGGAGAGAGTACAGCATAGAAAAGAAAGAAAGAGAAAGAGAGAGCAAGAAAGGGAAGATAGACAGAAAGATAAGGGAAGATAAACAGAGAATAAAACTTAGAAGACTAGGATTGGGCGTGTTGGTACAACATGGTTATGAGTGCAAATCAGCGCAGCCGTCAGGAGAGGACAGAAGAGAGGACACAGGGCGATCAACTTCCAACAGTTTATTTCTTTTGAATGCCTTCGCTTTTATACAGTTACACACTGTTACGCCAGCCATGCGCGGAACACAAGAACACAAGAAATAAACTGGTGGAAGTTAATCGCCCTGTGTCCTCTCTTCTGTCCCCTCCTGTCGGCTGCGCTGATGTGCACTCATAATCAGAAAATAAAAGAAAGAACGAAACAAAGAGAAATAAAGAAAGAGGAAGTGATAAGTAGAGAAAGAGAAAAGAAAAAAGGGCAAAAAGCAAGAAAAGAGTGTGAAAGGAAAGAAATACATTCAGAGAGAGAAAAGCAAATAGAAATAAGCACAGACAAAATAGACAAAGAAAAATGAGAGAGTTCAGCTAAAAAAAGAAAAGAGAGAGCGTGGAATAAACCGAAAAATAAAGGTAAAACAAAGAAGGCCGCCAAACTCCGCACTTCCTTCAGGATTGGCAGCATTACATCGCTGACAGCACTTATTGCCAATGAAGGCAATGCTACGGCGGCGGGGCTTCTGCACATGTACTCCTACGCGAAGAAGTATGGCATGCGTTTCGCGCCGCTGTGGAAAGTCATGGCTATGCGCCATGCGCGTTTCATATCGACGTAGACGTTGCTTAGCATTCTAGGCGCACTTTTAAAAAAAAAATTCTCCGACGATTGCGATTCTGCGTATTGCGAATTCTGAGTGCAGCTTCGTGTTGGGGCAGGCCAACTGTGCTTGAAGTGTTGGCTTTGCGCGTTTACTTGTCATAAAAAGCACGAACCTTGTATTAAGAAAGTGTAGAAAATGCGGGTTCATGAAATTCATCACCTCGTTATCTATTGAACAGTGTCACCTAAAACTGTTGGTTTTTCACTGTGTTGTTAGTAACCGTACTAGCACTAGTCGACTATAATCAACAAAGAGTTTTACGCCTATTTGGTTTATATGAGCCTCGTAGATTGTCATACCAAGTTGATTCTATTACAAAAGAATATTTAAGATAAATAAAAAAATAATAATAAAGGCTACGGCGTTGTGCATACCCCGACCACTTTATGTAATTAGTACACATCAGAACTCACGCAGAGACAGGAACATCGACAAACGAGCACACCCACAGTTCCAGGAAATCACGCGATCTTCTATTTGCCTTTACATCTATTTTATCAGCAATTTAATTTATGTACCTACTTTGCGATCACACCTTGCACCGCAAGCAGTCATAGCATTTATATGAATGATCGATGTTTTCTGCCCAGTATTTCGCACCCTACTGTTTCCATACATGTGTGTCATCGCGTAGCGCGAAACTGTTATTCTAACATAATAAAGGAAAAAGAAACACCGTCTAAATTTTGCATCAAACTATCAAAATTATGGAAAATTATACTATGGCATCTACGAGGCATCTGGGCACATAGGTGGCTTAGCAGTTACCTAGTAAAAACACCTAGTAAAATCTGCAGCCTTTAGTAGCTGCCAGTAAATGTATGCGTTTACGAACTGTTTACTACTGTTTACTAACTTTTTAGGGGCGAAGCTCCTTAAGGCGGCACCCGTTCGTCCCTCGTAGTCGTCGTGGTCGTAGTCGTGATACCGGTCTTACGCTTTGACCTCCAAGGGTGCCGGTGGGAGATTTCTCCTGTGCGTTGTTTGAACTAAAAATCGCAGCGTCCGCGTTAACTAAAAGCCGAATTCTTCTGTCTCTCATTCCCCATTAGCATCCATGGCATGTTC
>NC_051182.1:26726624-26765674 GCF_013339695.2 Rhipicephalus sanguineus
TTTCGCCCTTCCCGATGTTGGGGCAAGCGCAGATAATGTGATTCAGGTCCGCCCGCTGATTCCAGGTTTACTTCTGTCTTAGTAGAGGTCCGGGTAACAATAATTATAACACATTGGGTTTGGCAAGGTGCTAGTTTGTAACAGGCGCTACGCTGTCGCCTGCTGCCTATTTAATGAGGAGTGTGGTGGCGGGTAATTCTGCCTCCCTAATCTGTAGTGCTTGGTGATTTCGTTATATTTGGCCATGCTGTCTCTCTCCGCACGCGGGCTCCGCGTGATTCCTGACCCTACTTCCGCTAACTCTATTCTCGTGTGTGTGCGGGGTGTGTATCTAGGGTGTCTGCGGTTTACCTGCCCGAGAGGGAGGGGTGGGCGGCGTTCCATATAACATAAACGTTGCGCTATCCGCGAAAGTTAGTCAAGATCCTTAATGCCTCTTTCGAGACCCTTCCGCTGGCGAAGGTATAAGCAGCGGTTTAAGAGTCGCTGATTACGACGCTGGCTGTTGTGGACGCAAGCGTCAGCTCTGAGGCCGTTTTAATGGTGGCGCTAGCAAGCAGGTGCTCTGGCTGATTGGAAGCGACAATTGCTAATTGTCGATCATCTGCATATTCCGTCGCATCTCCACAGACCACGTCCGCATCGTGTTGGAACTTCTTGTGTTGTGTAGTAATCTCGCTTCTGCATTTCTCCACTCCCGCTGACATTCGGGTGCATGTTCCTGGGTAACGAAGGTATTATGATGCGCTCTTTGGTTTCTTTCGGCATATCGTAGTTATTGCCGCCTTGGCCAGCGTTCCAAGTTTGTGCGGGATGTGTCTTCCCGTGTTGCTTTGCGCAAGTCGTTGATATTGCGCAATCATATCAGCCTCAATCAGTTCATCTAGCGTGTTCTGCATTCCTAACGCTTCGAACTTTTCTTTAGACGTGGTGATCGTTAATGTGAGGGCTTTCTTATACAGTTGAAACCCGCAATAACGAAATCGGCGGGGAAAGCACAAAATGTCGCTCTTGCGGGAATTTCGTTGGCGCGAGAATGCGGAAAAATACATGGAATTTACAAAAAACACATTTTATTTCCAAAAGTCAGTAGGTTTGTTTTGGCGAACCTTACCATGCAGCAAGTTGATGCCTCTCGATCGGGAATCTCGTTTGCCACGGCACAAAGTTCGCCCCATGCACTGGTCAGTGACAGCGGCACTGCGTTGTCCCCAGTACCGTCATCAAGTGCGCCTACAGGCGAACCTTCTTCCGGCTTCGCTGGATCAGCGCGGATCAGCGCAGAATCATGGACAGCGAGCTGCATGCAACGCCGAAATCTTTGGCGATGTCCATTTTTTTCCTGCCCATTTCCACCTCACTGATGATTGCAGCCTCATCTTCCAACGTGATGAACTTCCGCTTTTTCGTTGGAGGTGGCATCTTCGCAGGCAGCGAAATCGGACGAAGCAATCGCAACACACAGTTCACGTTGCACCAAGCGACCAAGCAAACGCTCCACAAATGGCTCCACACACGCGACCATATGCGTGAAGCCGACAAAGCCAAGCACGGAGCCAAGCCAACGAACGAAACTCCATGAGGAATGTGGATTTGGCTACGTAGTCCGCGACAACGAGCAGGTGTTTCGGCAAGCCATCATCATCATCATTGTCGCCAGCTTTATGTTTTTTTTTGTAAACAATGATGGCGACTGCTTCCCACATGCGCTGTAGCGATAGTTTTGCACAATTTAAGTGTAGCATAAATGCATTTCAGCAGTTTTCGAATGTAGTTATTGTTGCGAGAGTAGATTACAGCGCATCCGTGTTTAAAAATTTCGTTAATGAGGGACTGCGGTACGAATATCTTTCGTAGTCGCGAGTTACGAAATGCATTGACTCCTATGGGCGTTCGCCGGTGCTCCGAAAACATTTCGTCGCGGTGAGAATTTCGTTCTCTCGGGATTTCGTTATCGCGGCTTTCCACTGTATGCCTTTTTGATGATACATTTTATTTTTTTCTTTTTCGGCCACTTGCAACTTGAGGTATGGTGTCACAAACGCTATGCGCCTGACAACGAAGACTTGGATAAGCTGCACTATTGTGTTATTTCATGCCGTAGTTCTTGTTGGCAATTCTACGAATCAATGTAATGGTTTTCTGGGCGTTGGTATCCAGTATCTTTATTGGTTTCCGTTAGGTCCGTTCTCGGATATTCAGACTCCCAGTAATTTTATGTGTTGTACCTCAGAAATTGGGTTACTTCCTGCTAAGATGTGATGTTAGGTCGTTGTTGAATGCGCTTGCATCTTCTGCTTGTAGGTCTGTAGCGTAATAACTCCGATTTTCGGGGAGAAAAATTTAGGCCATTGTTCTCCACGTATTACTCAACCGTATTTACTGCTACGGTAAAATCTCTTCTGTGTGATTGTCGCTCCCGCCCGTCACCCATAGAATGATGTCATCCGCAGAAAGGATGTGCTGAAGCCCTTGGATGCGTTCCAGCTCTGAGGGCAGACCGAGCATCCCACCGTTGAACAGGAAGGCAGGAAGCACCGAACCTTGTGGTGTTCCCTTCTTGCCTATTTCGAATCCTTCGGATTCCGCTTCCACGGCCATGAGTATGGCTTCATGGTTAGTGAGAAACTATTTCAGGTAATCGCACACTGTCGACACTACGTGCCGGATTTGCTAGTTGCTCAATATGGCCTCGTGGTCACACACGAACGCCTTGTGCTAGGTCAAGGCTCAATATGGCTTTTGTATCCAGGGTGTCCGCTGCGGCGTCTATGACTTGATTTTTTTATCTGAAAGATGACGTCTTTCGTCGAGAGTCTTTGTATAAAGCCGATCATGGTGTGTGGGTATAGCTTGTTCTCGTCCATGTATCTGACGAGACTTGTTAGAACTACTTTTTTCATTGGCGTTCCGATGCCGGACGTTAATGAGATGGGTTTGAGACTTCCTATGAGCGGCTTTTTGCCCGCTTTGGGTATTAATATGATTTGGGCGATTTTCCATTGCTTGGGTATGGCCCCCTTCTGCCAACGTTCCTTTATGTACTTTCTGAGAGCAGCGGCGGATTCGTCATCTAAGTGGCGGAGTGTTTTATTTGGTACACCGCCGGGACCCGGGGAGTGTTTCTTTTATTGATATCCATGTGGCTCCGCTACGCAAATATGCAATATGCGCCAAGCATATCACCCATTGTACAAACAAACAATGTATCAATTAGTGGATTAGTTCTCAGATCAGGCCCATAGCAGGGAATTTTTTCGGAGGGGGCAGGATAGGCTGCTTGCTGAACGCCTTGACTGTGTGAGAAAAAACACTTATTTTAGTTATTTATTTTCGGTAAAACATCCTGTGTCATGAAGTTTTGTTTTGGGGGGGGGGGGGGGCTGTGCCCCTAGGCCTCCTGGATAAGGGCCTGTCTCAGACAATAAAGACATAGCAACGGATGGAGAAAGGAAAGCTCCACTGCACGTGTATCTATAGGAAGTAGAGCAACATGTAGAAAAAACTGAAAACAACCGAGAGGATTACATGTACTCGAGCATAGAAAAGCTGCATGCAAACATCTGCACGGTTCATCCCCATGTTTCATCGACTTGCAACGATCTTTATTAATGATATCGTAGTTTTGGGACGTTAAACTCCCCCCCTCCCCCTCCCAGATCCACAGCGATATCGTATGGATTGCAGTTTTTGTTTTAAGAGTAGATACAAGCAATTTAGAGTAAGTTTACATATTCTAACATGGCAGATATGCATGGCGATATCGCAGATCCTCATATAAACTTCCGCTATCTGTGACGTCATCACGTAATGATTCTTTGCATTATTCACGCAGACGCGGAACCATCACGCGATCATGAAAGGGTGGGCTAGGAATGCAATTTCCTTGAAGTCGCAATTTTCCAGAAATGCGCTGTCCTGCTGACTGCTCTTATTATGTATTTCAATGAAGCGCCCATAGCAAGTGCGCAGGTTCCCGATTGTTTTTGGCAACGTAGGCAGAACGTAGGCAGCAACGTAGGCATGCCACAGTGCAATTAACATTGCGCAAGCATGGGCACGTGGCCTAGTGTTCAAGGCACTCTCTGGGGCAACGTTACTAGAACAAACTCAGTTTAAAAGCTTCGCCGGAGAGGCGGTCCGCGTGGCGGTCGCGAGAACTAGTGGCGCTGCAGTCACGTCTAGCTTAGAATTACTGTATATGCTACCTTTAGGTAGCAGAGTTGCGCATCTGTCTTCCAACGCCGCTAGCAACCATGCATTGCGGAGAAGCTGCCGCTTGGGCCAATTTGTTTATTTCTCGACGCCGCCGCTGCAGGGAGCTGAATTAACACTAGCCATCGACAGCCAATGTTTATCGTCGGTCTTCGACACGCCAGACAGGTTAATCGGCGACACGGTAGGCATGTCGCCTACAAAAACGAAGTGCGACTTCACCGCATAACTGTGGTTGCTAGCCGGACCTATGCGCAACTCTGCTACCTAAAGAAGGAAAGCAGATGATTTTTCAAGGGCTCGTATATCTTTGTTAGACACAATATTAATGAGAACTAACAGACAATAACGCCAACGAAAGTACAGGGGGTGTTAACTGTAGTATTTAGAATATAAATGTGAAGAAAGTAAAGTGGACGAAAAGATGACTTGCCGCCGGCAGGGACCGAACCTGCGACCTTCGAATAACGCGTCCGATGCTCTACCACTGAGCTACGGCGGCGGTCATCCTCCCGTCCACTTTGTGGGGTATATATGTTGATTTAAACCTAGGAGTGTTAGTCAGCGCCAATCGCAGCCATGGCGGCGAGTGTGGAACACTCTTTTCTTGCCTGTTGGCGTCACGTAGCACGTGATCATTTTACGAGCTGGCAGCTGACCAATAATCCCTCGCATACTACCTGAAGGCATTAAGTCTGCCAGGACGAGACCCTCGCTATGAATGAAGGAAAGCAGATGATTTTTCAAGGGCTCGTATATCTTTGTTAGACACAATATTAATGAGAACTAACAGACAATAACGCCAACGAAAGTACAGGGGGTGTTAACTGTAGTATTTAGAATATAAATGTGAAGAAAGTAAAGTGGACGAAAAGATGACTTGCCGCCGGCAGGGACCGCCGGCAGGGCAAGTCATCTTTTCGTCCACTTTACTTTCTTCACATTTATATTCTAAATACTACAGTTAACACCCCCTGTACTTTCGTTGGCGTTATTGTCTGTTAGTTCTCATTAATATTGTGTCTAACAAAGATATACGAGCCCTTGAAAAATCATCTGCTTTCCTTCATTCATAGCGAGGGTCTCGTCCTGGCAGACTTAATGCCTTCAGGTAGTATGCGAGGGATTATTGGTCAGCTGCCAGCTCGTAAAATGATCACGTGCTACGTGACGCCAACAGGCAAGAAAAGAGTGTTCCACACTCGCCGCCATGGCTGCGATTGGCGCTGACTAACACTCCTAGGTTTAAATCAACATATATACCCCACAAAGTGGACGGGAGGATGACCGCCGCCGTAGCTCAGTGGTAGAGCATCGGACGCGTTATTCGAAGGTCGCAGGTTCGGTCCCTGCCGGCGGCAAGTCATCTTTTCGTCCACTTTACTTTCTTCACATTTATATTCTAAATACTACAGTTAACACCCCCTGTACTTTCGTTGGCGTTATTGTCTGTTAGTTCTCATTAATATTGTGTCTAACAAAGATATACGAGCCCTTGAAAAATCATCTGCTTTCCTTCATTCATAGCGAGGGTCCTCGTCCTGGCAGACTTAATGCCTTCAGGTAGTATGCGAGGGATTATTGGTCAGCTGCCAGCTCGTAAAATGATCACGTGCTACGTGACGCCAACAGGCAAGAAAAGAGTGTTCCACACTCGCCGCCATGGCTGCGATTGGCGCTGACTAACACTCCTAGGTTTAAATCAACATATATACCCCACAAAGTGGACGGGAGGATGACCGCCGCCGTAGCTCAGTGGTAGAGCATCGGACGCGTTATTCGAAGGTCGCAGGTTCGGTCCCTGCCGGCGGCAAGTCATCTTTTCGTCCACTTTACTTTCTTCACATTTATATTCTAAATACTACAGTTAACACCCCCTGTACTTTCGTTGGCGTTATTGTCTGTTAGTTCTCATTAATATTCTGCTACCTAAAGGTAGCATATACAGTGACTCTAGTCTAGCTCCCGCGGCTGGCGCTTGTTGTGATCGGCGCCGCCGATGTACGAGCGCACGTGGGTTACAGCGTCGTCTGTGCTTTGTTAGCTCGTCATTTTTGCGACTGTTCTTGACCAGGCTTAGCGTCTTGTACGAAGATACGTGCATGATGTACGAAGCGTAACAAGGGCGAACAGATTCACAGTGCGGTATGCCGACTTGCTTTGCGCCGTTCTGCAAGAGCGGCTACCGCAACGACGACTCCGCTTCACGACACTTCTTCGGACCTGCAAAAGACCCTACGCCATTCAAGCTTTGCATCGCAAAGATAGAAAGCTTACTGCGAAATGAAAGGTCTGTGACGTTCATTTTGAGAGTGACGTTATTGTAAAGCACTATCGTCGTGTCGTTGCGGGACAAGAAGTTTTGATCCCACGTGGAAAGTGGGAACTCGCGCCAGGTGCCGTGCCGCGCTTGTTCCCAGCACTTCCACCCCACATTTCAAAGCCAAAATGTTCGGGGTTTAGGCGCAAATCCCCCCCAAAACGCACGGCGTCCCGCGAAAGCCCAGTGCCCAATTTGGAGGAGCCGCCAGAAATAGAACAGCAAAACGAAAGGTAGGCGATTACCTATATATGCTACCGAGACTCAGAGTTGTATCACACTATAACATTCGATCAGTTGTCAGCTGTCGCTATGCCTTCAAAGCAGTGGATTTTCGAGAGGTTTTATGACGAGGTATTGAACAAGATGTGCGGAATATTTTACACTCGCTGGCTCGGGAACGGGCGGCTCAGCGCAAAAATTTGACACGGTACACATAGAAAAGACGAGGTCCAGCGCTGGTCCTCGTCTTTTCTATGTGTACCGTGTCAAATTTCTTGCGCTGAGCAGTTTAATAATGGAATACCAACTAGCCCAATCCCACACTTTGCTTCTGGAACGGAGACTTACTTGTGCAAAAGATAATTGTAGTTGACGAGCAGTTTAACTGCGCAGTGAACGGCTACAGCACGAAATGCAAGCGGCTGTCGTACAGTGTAAAGTGCTGCGGGCATGGAGCATCTGCTCGGTGAAGTTGAAAAACTGAAGTTGAATACTGACGACTCTTCTAGCGACAGAGTACGCGCGAATAACTGCTCGGTGCTCACATCACGGCCGATCTGTTCGAATTGTTTAAGGCACCGTAGAAGGATGCGACGTAGAAAGATGAGACACTGAAAATACAACTATCCGCTGAAAAAATTGCTCAGAGACGACATCTATTCGATGTAATCGCACAGTGAGATTTCATTTACCAAGTTCTCGTAAAATTTTCCGATTTTGGGTCAGTATCCCTTTAACCGTCGCGAAAACGTGTCTTGTAAACATTGCAAAGCATTGGTGATGTTTTTCGAGAAAGTTTTTTTCAATAAATTGTAGAAACATGAGTACTGTTTTTTCTAGAACGTTTTTGTATCTCGAGTAAGTAAGCTTCTTTGTGCACTATAAAGGCTTTTACAAACGTGTTGGGTTGTTCTTGGTCTAGATAAGACGGCAGCGGCTAAAATTGTAGTGGTAGTTATAAAAGTTACTCTGAAAACCCTCATTCGCTTTGAAACTTCTATGCTTGGAAATTAAGCGCAATGTAGACAGCTCAAATATTGTCACAGGGTCGTGACGTCGACGAAGGCAGCAGTCAGCAGGTCCGAGATGAAACTCTTTATTTGGCCGAACTTGTGGCCGGGACACTGAAAGTCAAACTACAACAATACACTGATAGCGGCGAACAGAGCGTCGACCGTCGATCAACTGACAAGCGGTCAAGCGCGCCGGCTTTTATACAGGCGCTATCGAACTTTCCAGCGATATCGCTGGTGGCGGCGTTATCTCGTTATCTCTCGACAAAGCTGGAACATTCGCGTGCAGCGCGCAATCTTACCAAAACGATCTATTACAATCGCGAAGCTTCTCGAACACTGCTTCGCGGACAGCGTCCAGCGTTGATAACCGTCCTTTCTGGTCAAACCCGAATACATCAAAATAAAACAAGAAGTGGGCGTGGCAATATAGACCGAACATCGATTCTTAGCCAATCAATGAACAACGCACGCGGGCCAGTGCATACAGACGACCTTATGCATATCCACGTAACTCAGGGGCGTAGCCAAGGGGGGGAGGGGGTTTGGGGGGGTATCCCCCCCCCCCGAAATTTTTCAATTTTGCATGTGTATATATACGCGCACACATACAAACGCACGCACGAACACACATAAAGTATGGTTGAACCCCCCCCCCCCCCCCGAAAAGAATTTCTGGCTACGCCCCTGACGTAACTAGTACAATAATAAAGTTGCCGCGCAGTTGCCGCGAGGAACTGCGCGGCGGACCGCAGCGTTATGCCGTGGCAGCAGACGACGCGCCGATAGTGGCGCAAGACGGAACTGCAGCGCCGCTAGTTCTCGCGACCGCCGTTCGGACCACCCTCCTCCGCTGGCGGAGATACGGAGCTTTGAAACTGAGTTTGTTCTAGTAACGTTGCTCTGGGGAACAAAGGTTTTTCTTCAGTTTTATTAAATATTGCTTTCGTCCGCGCCAGCTGTGAGGGAGGAGGGTTCGTTGGAACATGTGTTGCGGATTTGCCACTCCAGAATAGGAATGACTCCGGAATCATTTCATATTTTCGCGACCCCGGAATGGAATGGGGAGAACGCGTGGAGGAATGGAATGGGAAAGGAATTAAGCGTCTTTTGCACGGAATGGAATGGGAATGGAATTACGTCTTTTTTCCTAAAATAGAGCACGTTTTCTTCTATGTGTTCTTTTTCAATCATCAAACATTAGTAAGTTAAAGCCTCGAATTTAAAAATAAAGCAGTATCTTTAAAATGGCTTGGCTGATTACAAGCACGGAACATTTATAAGCAACACGCCTACTACAATTATGTCCCTATTCCGTATCTGATGCAAAGGCACAAGGTGCCCGTGCGGTGCACTGTTCCAACTGTTACCAGCAGATCTAGAGGGTTTCATTCGCCATTAAGTTTTCTCCATAATCACGACCGCTCCAGACGCGTGGCAGAACTGCTTAGTCTTCTTGAACACTACTTTTATCAGCATAAAAATACGCTATGTCGTCAGTTTAGCATTAACACATTCGTGCTTAAACAACATTATAAACTCACCATTCGTTCAGACATGCTGACCACGCAAATACTATAGGTAGTGGCAGAACTGCCCCTGTGGGAATTAGTAGGGTGGTTGTACTGCACGAGATATGTCACCAAGCTACTACCCTTCGAACTTGGTAACGTGTTTTACATACTTTTGCAGTTCTTAATGCATCTGGTGACATCAGCTTTACGGGGCGTTCATCCTTAACTCGATAAAACTATCAAGATGCCTTTCCTACGTTGAGGAATTGACCATTTGCAAAAATCTGCAAGGCGGCTTTCCTGCAAGGTTGTTTTCCAACCAAAAACTCTCAATCCCCGACTGCTTTTCTCGCTCATTCCGTTCTTGCTTCTCTACCCCCTCCCCCCCCTTTTTTTTTTCTTACGAACGACGGCTGCCTTGTCCACCTAGCGAAGGCTGAGGGTTCGTACGAGGCGGCCCCACAGTAATAGTTGGGGGAAGAGGTCGTTTTGTCGTACTCGCGTGCCTTCCCGGTAAAAGTACAATGAGCGAGAAAACCAGTCTGCGACCGAGAGTTTTTGGTTGGAAAACAACCTTGCAGTAAAGCCGCCTTGCAGATTTTTGCAAATGGTCCATTACAGGAATGGAATTGAACTGCCCGGCCATTCCCGGAGGGGGAATGGGCTAAGTTTTTTCTCATTCCGAAAAATTGAAAGGAATGGAATTGCAGCAAGTTCTAATTCCCCGGAACGGAATTGGAATGGAATAAAGGCGCCCATTCCGCAACACTGGTTGGAACACCATCACCAGCTTCATAGGACAGTAAATACAGGCTTCGCTTGAAAATGGCTAAATATTTATAATGATAATGATTGAAGAAGAAAGAATAAAGAATGCTTCATAATGAAAGCGTCATGAATTATAATGGTGAAATATATGTATTCAGAGTATGGGGTACTCTACTGTGGCAGTTTGTTCATAGAGTAACATAGTAAACATAATTAGTAGTCAATGGCCGCCTTCTGCGGCCCAGGCACCTAAGGTTCATGCCGTCTGTTAGGTGGCTCAATCACAAAAACTCAACTAAAAGCAATCGGTCACGATGCTGCCATTAAATAACTTATGCATTAAAAGTAATATTTTAAGACGCTTAGTGAGTGGAATAGTTCTCCGTAATTTAAAACGACCGAAGCCATTGCTACGGCGCATCCGCGCGGATCATTGTTAGGCCTGAGCATACCTGGACCACCTGCGTCACCGTGACGCCATTCTTGACACTCTACGGCTTCAGCGGTACCCAGGTGTACGCATTTAGCAAGAAAAGGTAAGCAACTCGAATTAATTTATACTACAATAAGCTTTGACAAAATGTCCCTACGCCATTACAGATGATTAATGAAAAGCGTATGTTCAAACGCTATACTATGTGGTTCAGGCACTTGAGCACAAGCGTTTCAGCGTGCATGACAACGTCCTTGTTACACATCGAGCAATCCAGAGAATCGACATATTTCAAACCAAGGAATCAAGTTTTATTGTGAAAAAACCCATAAAGCGGGCCGAAAACTAGTTTTTCGAAAAGAAATATTCGTTAAAACCGCCACCTGCAAACGACAGATAATCGTGCTACAATAACTTGAATGCGTTTCCATTGAAGCCATGCCAAATGACTAGCCCTAACATGAAATTGTACTAGTAATTAACCATCGCTTTTTGGTACAGGAGATCAGCTCACCTTAAAATCATCAATGCTGCCCGACCGTTTCTGATGA
This sequence comes from Rhipicephalus sanguineus, assembly GCF_013339695.2. Classification (NCBI taxonomy): domain Eukaryota; kingdom Metazoa; phylum Arthropoda; class Arachnida; order Ixodida; family Ixodidae; genus Rhipicephalus; species Rhipicephalus sanguineus. Next base: position 26,737,661 of record NC_051182.1, read on the forward strand.
GCCTTCCGTACGCACTGGCTAGGCATACTTACTCAGGCGTGTGTGTAAGCAAGGAACGGAACATGAATGACATTCCACCTACTGAAAACAATATCATCCTCGGCTATTGCACTTGCGTTCTTCATTGTGAAATCCACCGTGATTCTACATCACCTAATATCTCTATACAACAGTACAATCGTTTGTGAAGTTGGTAAATAGTACTTTCATTTAAGCTGAACATGACTCACGCTTTCGGAACTGCAGCTCATTGAAATTTATTACTTCACGACGAAATTTTTATAGCTGCTAAATCTATACATGTGGAACGTAACGAACAACCTAATGTAGGTGAAGGCGCCGCTGCAAAGTGCAATTAAATTTCCGTGCTGTGGTCTCAGGCCAGGTAATAATAGGAATACACAGAACTGATGTGAGAGAGATTATTACATTCGCAACAGTTTGCCAATCACGTTGCAATGCCGAATAGCTTGGTACGCCTAGAATAATCCCAAGGAAATTTGAATAGTCCTACCACTATCTTCACGCGCATAACCTAACAAACCATAGTGTTCATAAAGCTTACAAGCGCAATTAAAGCTAACGGAACGTCGTAATAAAGAATCCTCAATCAGACCACCGTTCACAACCATTCCATTATAGCAATTACCCCGACGCGATGATTTGTTTAGACTCGTGCAAGGGAGTACGAAACTGGGAAAACTAACAAAAACTGATTGAGTACAAGACTAATGAAGAATGAAAGTCGCCCCCAGAATAAACGAGCAGTTTTGAGATATTGTACTAATAGGAGTAGAAGTTAACACTGCCGTAACACATCACCCCCTCCCCCTTCACCAACTTACACAAATCTAAATGGCATCCTTCACATCTTCCTCAATCTTGCGTAAACGCAAGTAACGTTGGCATGGGTGGCACGGTTGTTCCTCGACACTATCTCCCCCCACTCCCCCGCCACCGTGAAGTTGTACACAGGAGCGCAAAACTTCCTCACGCCTTCCGGAGAGCAAATATTAGTCAGCCTCGGCACCAGGTCTAATCTTTCCCAAGACATGCATCACATACTGCCGGGGAAAACGGGGCAGCAGTAAAGAGAAATTTTCGACTACTAAAATAGACCGGACCTCTTCTACGTCACTCCTTCAGAGCACCGTTCGCCTTTCACAAGAGCACCCCGTGCCAATCCGTCCCTTCAGAAAATGGGAAAATTACGGTTCTGGCACGGGAGCGGTGAAATACGACTTGCCCCGAATATTTTCCCGCCATAACTCCCGCAAAAGTAGGAGCAAGAAGAAACACCCACCGTGAGCATCAAGTCGATCAAATTTTGCAACCACTCGCCCTTTGTTTTTTTTTTCACCAAAACGCAAGTCAGGATCAGCCCCTGTGTACAAGTTCAAGTTGAAATACTTGCAAGTTGGCCTCCGCGCTTGAATAATGAACGGCACAGCCCACGCATTCAAATCACAGAAGGCACCTAAGATCCCGCGTCCGCCCTTCCTTGATTCAGTCTACAGAAAGCCGATATAAATTAAAAGCAGGGCCCATAATTCCCTATAAAATAACCACTGCAGGTACCTCATGTGCGGCCAAAACAAACTTACGAAGGCAGGAATAGAACGTTCAACATGAACGGCGCGGCAGCTGCTGCAGGATAACGCGCATACAGTCGCAATACACCTTGCACACAAGAAAGGCGCGCGCCGTCATTGCAACAATTCACAGTGCATTCCACACGGTTCTCCCACAGAAGCAGCATAGCGAAACCGGCGGTACACCGCTCAGAAGTAGCCACCGCATTAGTCGTTTCCACACGAGACACCGAAGACAAAACGCGCACCACACTTACTAACCGCTCACAAAACTAACACAACGGAGTCGCAGTGATGTTCCGTCCTACGCCGAAGAATTCCCATTTCGAGGCATGAATGTTCCCTATTTCGGACATTTTCCCCTGCATACTTCGAAAAAAATCGCAGCATATTTCCCTGCACTATGGTAGTAATGCGCGCGAAGAACAAAAATACACACACGCCCGCACACATATATAATGGATGTATGTGACATAGCGATGGAGAACTATCGATGTTACTATGGATACTATCGATAGCTGAGTCACTATGGAAATGTCGATAGTGAAAAATACTATCGATAGTATAAAATCAACAGCGCGAACTCATTGCAGAATAAACTTGGTTACCGCCGTGCGTGGTACGTAGTGGAGCCAGAGGAGCAGGCTGAAGGGCAAGAAAGTCGACATGCTTGCGTTCTTCACCAGAGTGCTTCGCTGACACATGATCATAAAGTCAAACTGTTCAGCTGTAGCGGAAAGGAAGCCGTTACATGTGGTGGAACTGCGCGGCTTCAAATTTATATTGCATTTTATGATTTCAAAAAAAAATATCAAGAACTATGTTGGTTTTGTAAGGTGTAACTGGCTGCATTTAGATATGTATTTACTGAAGAACATATTCCGCCATATTTTACTGCGGAAATAATTGATTTCTCTCATCAGAAATTGCTGATAAATTAAGAACAACCGATAGTAGGCTATTGCAAATATTTAGATAATATGGCTGACCAACAACAGCATCATTATTCACACCACTATCGATTGTATTGGCACGTGGTTGTGACGGTGAAGAATGCTGCAGCAAGACTTGGAAATACGTCCGCCGCGGTGGTATAGCGGTTGCGGTGCTCGGCTGCTGACCCGAAGGTCGCGGCTTCGATCCCGGCCGCGGCGGTCGCATTTCGATGGAGGCGAAATGGTAGAGGTCAGTGTACTTAGATTTAGGTGCACGTTAAAGAACACCAGATGGTCGAAATTTCCGTAGCCCTCCACTACGGCGTCTCTCATAATCATATCGTGGTTTTGGGACGTAAAACCCCAGATATTATTAAGACTGGGAAATACGGTGCTCTTCATTTAGGCGAACTTGTACCCAGAAAATGAAAACTCAAAATAGAAGCGATACACGCTGCGCACTGATAGCGGCGAGAACAGTCGCCGGCCGTCGATTAATCTGATCATCGGTGGAACGCGTTTTTTTATACATCAGTCGTCGAACCTTCTAGCGTTATCGCTGGTGCTCGCGTAAGCTATCGACTAAACTTGTCTATTCGCGTCGGGCGCGTAATCTTAACAGAATGATCTCAAATAATCCTGAAGCTTCTCAAACATTACGACGCGGTCTTCGTCAAACGTTGCTAACAGCCTTTGTGGCTGAAACTCGAAAAGAATAAAATAAAGCAATAAACGCGCGTGGCAGTAATATCGCTACTTATATTAACGACGGTACTAGCGATTGCACTATCGATAGTTTGTCGATAGTGCGACTACTCAGCCAACGCACTGAGGTGATGGTTGGCAACAAGCATACTGAGAAAGCATTGCAAAGAGCACAGGTATTCGCTCAACTTCAGCGAATGGAGTCGGCAATAATTTTGTTCCGAAAATCAGAAATCCAGAAGTTCGATCGAAACGTTACCATTTCATACATCATTTCATATTTTCTTTCGGTAAATATAAATATCTTGCAGCAACAACATAGTAGTCACTTCTTACCTTGTCAAACGTTATAACAAAGCCTTGAACTAATTTCTCCGTCGTTGCCTAAGGCGGAGGAAGACACATTTTTAACCGAATTGCGTTGATAAAGCGTGTTCAATGCGCCCTAACAGCCTTCAGAAGATACTAATCATGCGAAGCTTGTACTGAATGACCTGAGTAGCTGGTGAGTGGTGTGTACGAAATACCTTCATCACCGCAAAAGACCGTACTTAGCCACAGTTCGCGCACCAAGAAATTGTAAATGAAACAAAATAAACTTTCCTCTTGGGACGGGGGTTTGAACCACCGTCCCCACGGTCCGGAAGCGAGTGTCTTGAAAACTCGGCCACGCTTCCATACTTGCCCATTGTTTACTCAACGGAAGAATACGAATGCGTTCTACCGACGACACAAAAATAATTGCGAAATGTTACACTTGCTATAGGCCATTCATTGAAATATTTCGTATTTGCGGGCTAAAAGCGATGTACTGCACAACGCGGAAGGTCCATGCCAGGAACTGCGCATTTTATGAAATTCTGTGGTCGAGCAAATTTAATTCCTAACCCGCGTTTCTATGATCTGGTGTTAGTCTATTTGTTTGGCTGACGAACGCTGGAAAGAGTACCAAAGACGTCAGGCTGATTCAAACCGAAAATTGCGTTCCGGGCGCGGTCGCTATCTACAAAGAGACAGAAAAAAGAAAGGAAGGAAGCAGTATGTCAGTCATTCCCCGCCAAGCTACGCTTGCTCCCTGTTCTCCGAGGGGGGAAGCGTTCTTAAACTTTTTTTCAGTGCGAAACGCTTATGGGGACCAGGCTGCCATGTTTCTCGTCACTCCGGTATTGCTGCAGCATAGCCATGTATAGCATAACCATTTAGAGTATGGTATAATCTAAAAAATAGGAGAGTGCTGGGCACTCTCTTTGGGGAGTATATTCTTGTCTCATATTTAACACTCTTTTTCAGAGTAAATTACATCTTTTTGCGGCAGAGCATAGTAATGCCCCCACAATGGGTTATAGTACTCCACCTCAACGGATTAACGTAACTCTTGCCGAAACAGAGTAGCTGGACCGCTCCGAAAGGAGTAGTAGTATACCTCAAGAAAAAAAAAAACAGCAGAACGCGGGCCAAAAATGGGCCTTAAATTTGCTTTTGACAATTTATTCATGCGTAGATCGTAATGCTGACACAACAACGAGCACTACTACAAGAAAAAGACGGAAAAAAGAACACGTGCGAGCGAAGTACGAACCAAAGACCCTAAACGCACCTTAGATCGAGAGTCCGACGTGCTACCGCAACGCCACACTGGAAGACGACAAGAACGACCTTTTTCTTTCATGTTGTCATTGTTCACGTCAGTGATCTGTCTTCATTTTCTTGTTTAAAAACGCCGGTTTGTCTCCGTACATGCGACAACCAAACACAGGCTAGTTGATTTGTTTGTTTTATTCTTCGCGGTCTCAGCGTAACCTAAAATACGTGCGGCATTCGCACTGACTCGCAAGGTGGTTAGTCATTTCTGTGTAAAAAACGTTGTACTTCTGAGCTGCACTTTAAACACTTCAGTTTTCGTCACGCCCATGGACATATTTTCGGTCAATATTGTTCACCTTCCGCGAATACAGCCATAATAGCCCTCTCTAGCCGTACGGGCCATCTAGCTGAGGGCAGTGTACTCTGCGCGTGACGTTCGTAGCGAAAAAAGTAGATATTGAAATACGAAGAATTTAAAAACCTTTCCAATGTAGCTTAGACCGTCGACCGAGTTGATATTCGCTTATTTAACTGCACAAATCCAAAGCTAAAAACGCCGATATTAGGCTTTATTCCAGTGCCTTCTAGTACACTGAAAAGCAATGGGATTCTCTGCAAACGCTGTCTATTCTGTATACAGTAAAACCTCGACGATACGACCACGGCTCGTACGAATTTCGGGGTGATACGAATTTTTCTGTGGTCCCGACCAAGGCCCATTAGCCTGCATTGTATTGGAATACGGTTGTTGCAAACCGATTTGCACCCCGCGACGTTTCATACGAACGTACGCTAGCGCACAGGTACGAACAGGTGCTGCCCGCGCTGTCGCGGAAGACCCGGCAGTCACGCGTGGGCGCGGACATGCGCGCTGCGCGACCATCCACGGTGCGTCGTTGCCTCCGAGATAGTGAGCGCGAATCCTGAAGGCCTTTAGGCGCCTTCGCGTTTACATTACAGATGCAGTCGACGTCGCGCTTTTTTTTCCCGACGCGTCGACGCGTGCTCCTTTGCTCGAGGCAGCAGCGTCATTGTACTGCGTTAACACGTGCCTGCCACGTCGATGCAAGCCATGTCCCCGCAATCAGACGTTCTATGAAACAAGACAAACTTGGGCTGCGGGTCCGTCATGAAGTCCCAATAAAGGTGGACGAAGACCCCGAGAGACGAAGCGGACGGTCTTGGCGACGAAGCTTGACATCTACCTATTGTGTGCAAAGCGCTTCTTAAGTCGCTTTCGCCGCAGTACTGAAATGTCATGCAGAAAAGCGTAGTGAGATTACGAAGGGACTAGCGGTCACGGGGCACAACACATCTGGTTCATTTATTACACACGCGCGCATGCACCGTACATTTATAAGTACAAGTATGATCGTCGACATCTAAAAATTTTACTGGCGATAATTCAGGGCTGTTCATGACGTCGCTGCGGCCATGAGAAACACATGAATCAAAACGTGTGCCAACATTATTTAGTCGCATACTAATTTTCCATGTTTTCTGGTGATACGAATTTCGGATGATACGAATATTTTTGGTAACCCCGCGAGATTCGTATCACCGGAGTTTTACTGTATACAGCATGAAAGCACTGCTCTGTGCTGTATATACGTGTCCTAATAATCAGTGGTCATCATTTGCGGTATGCCGGCACATTTATATATATATTGTAATGAAGACAGCGGCACTCGGGCATAGGCGCATGCTCGGATAGGGCGACGAAGAGAAAGACGAAGGGCAGAATAGAACAGCCGGCCTAGCCTTCGGGCGTTGTCTCTGTTCTGTTCCCTTACAATATATATATATATGAGGAGCAGGAGTATAACTGCGTTCTCTAATCTCATGCCAGAAGAGTATACGGGCATTCCACTCCCTCAGATAGAGGTGGATTATAAGCGCATTTCACTCTCTCCTTTCGTACAGAGTGAACGTGCACTTCACTCTGCGATGCTTTGCGGGAGTAAAATATTGCTTTGAAGAGTAACTCGGCTTTTCTACTCTTGCGATACCCTTACCAGTTTTGAGAGTGTACTCGCGAATAATTTGAGCCAATACGCCACCTAGGGGTGAGTCCGCGAAACAGGCTATTGAGGTCCATGTAGCGGACGGCATTCACTTTCGTACGTGTGGTAGCACTTCTGCGGATGGAATCGTCGTCTGCAAAGAAAAATATGCTCTGCGAAGCAGTTTTTCTGCACATCAGCGAGTCGAAAAGGCGCGATCGTATCTTTTCACGAGTTTCCGTTGTTTGAGTGAACCGTGAAAACCTCCGCATCAGCAACGTTTCTCCGACGACGGTTCTTGGTTCTCGGCACTTCAGCAACAAGTATTACGCCGCTTTGCTAAAAATTTGCTTGCACTCTTCGAACGGCATCAACGAATCCTAAGGGTAACACAGCTGCAACGAGTCGCAATCGATTCGTGGGAACATCAGGAAGCGATACAAGCTTACGAGAGACGCCGTAGTGGAGGGCTCCGGATAATCTCGAGCAGCTGGGGTTCAGAATTGCACGGTACGCATGCGTCTAGCATTTCACCCCTGTGAAAATGCGACTGCCGCAACTGGGATCGACACAGCGTCTTTCGTGTCAGCATCCAAGCACCGTACTGTGCCAGAGCGGCTGGCGAAATCGAAATCTTCGTAGTGCTGATGACCGCGTGCTTGCTGCGTGGCGTCAAGGCAAGCCTGAGATGTTTGCTATATTATGACGTACAGTACCTTTCAGCCGTGGTCTTTTGATGTTGCGTGCTCAATTTCCTTGATTTGCGGGCAAGCGTAAATGGTATAGCCCAGCCAAATCTAGTAACTTTGGTATAGCCTGCCTAATGTTTCATCGTAGGGTTCAGGGAGCTAGGAAAGTGCCAATGTGCACCTACCGATAACGATACACTGGTGTAGCAGCTTGTAATCAGAAGAATTTGCGGGCACCACAATTCCGCTTGCGTATGCAATTCACCTCACACACACACACACACACACACACACACACACACACACACACACACACACACACACACACACACACACACACACACACACACACACACACACACACACACACACACACACACACACACACACACACACACACACACAAACAGGCCAATCAATAAGGCTCTGCGCACTGACAAAAATGGTGAAAAAGTTTCGTGCTATCCACATCAGAATATTTTTTACCAGCCCGCCAAGCTCGGCAATAAACAAAGATTGCTTAATGAGCTCTTTGAATAGTAGCACTAGAGGAAAGCCTTCAATAAAAAAGAAATAGCGCTTGTTCAGAAACATCGAATCTATCAATCTATGCTCAGATAACTGCCTTGCTTAATTTTTTTTCAGCGTTTATTTAAAGTTCGCGAACTTTAAAAAAAAATACCGCACGACCTCTGCTTAACGCGCGGCGCTTTTAGTGCCCGCAAATGTAAGTTGAACGAATTATAAAAAGCTGTTCCGCGCACGAAGGTCGATTGTACAGGCTATCGGTGGCTGAGATTAACGCTAAATGATAGTAGGGGTGCATGTACATTGCTAGAATTTATTCATTGCCTTCGTAATGCATTCGAATTTTCATATACCTGCGTAATATTACGTAATCCAGAGGATGATGCTAATAACATTTACGCATTCTTAGGAGATGAAGGCAGTGCTCCTAGTGACTCCAGGTGTTTTTTTATGAATGGAAGATCATATTTTCTATTTCCTTAAAGTTTGGCACTTTGGGTGGCTTGACAAATTGAGGCTGACGTATGAATGGCACAATCGTGTGCTGAGCGATGGTAAAAAAATGTGTGGCAAACCATTGAAAGAGCGAAAAGACCAAGGTAGAGTATGCCTCTGTACACGCCCGGTGATTTCTCTTGAACCGAAGTCAAGCGATGTGTCTACTTCTGATTATTCCTCTGATGTGTTCAACAGTTTTGAGCTGAAGGAAAGAAGCTCCCAGTATCCCTTATGCATTCATCTGAGATGACCCTGAGCGAAAGCCATCTTGTCATTTTTTTTCTCAGTCAAAGTATCGTCCCCGCCCCGCACCTCTCCGAGGTAGCCCACGTGGTTTTCCACTGCCTCCAGGATCGCAGTCATTGCATGCTTTCTGCACAAAAAGTCATTTTGCACTGCCTCTCTGATCGGCCCACCGTGTGATCAGCCCACTACAAAACAAACAGCTATGTGATAAGGTGCGTCGAGCAGCGAGTGGCACGCAGCGTTCGCCACCTGCGTTTTCCCGCAAACATAAACTTGGTATAAGCTGCACTGGTCGAAAATCGTCAGCTCACCTTAGAAAATTCGCACATTACAGACCGAAACGTGTGATTGACCCAAGCATCTCCATATGAGCTCAGTGTTTGAGTCCCGTGATGCTTGGGAGAGAAAGAACAGTTGGAAGGCAATAATCGATATCTTCTGCTGTAATTAAGGCACCTTGAGGAACGCTTTATGTCGTTCTTCAGAAAGGGTGCTCTCATCAGCTTTACCCTACTACAAAGTGAATCTTCGTATTCAGTATGAAGTTTCATCAGCTTGCAACACATCAATAGGTCGTTGTCGCAAGAGAATGGCAGTTACTAAAATATTAACCTTAAAGGTGTGTTCATTGGTCAAGTTGTTATCGGATTCCTGAAGCCTTGCTTTCTTGACCAGATTTTTCTCACATAACTTATTCGCTGAAAGTTAGACAACACCTGTGCTTGATGCGATGCCCTCTCAGTATAGCTGATCATAACCGTTCGTGGAGTGATTTGGCTCCATTGACGGTCCGTATGGCTATATCGCACAGCCTTCCAAAGTCAAACAGCGATGAATCTGTCGCTCTTGTATGTGATATAGCATATAATTATATAAGTACTTTGGCTTTTGCTGCGACAAGCGTGGGATTAGATCCTACGCGGAAAACGGCAGCTTACCATTCTCCTTTAGTGGAATGCTTCGTACCCTAAACTATGCCTTTGGCGAAAGCCTTAGATGCATCATCAAAAGTGAAAATTAACTGCTGGCGTCGCCGGCGTCAGCTCGAAGACCCGAGAAGTCATCATCACCTGATGGGGTCATATGAAGTCACAGATCACCAACGTTTGCTATGTGTCCATGATATCATCACATGACATTGTCACGTGGTCAAAGATGGGCCGATAACTGAGGCAGAGCAAAATAGGTTGCAGTGCAGAAAGCTTTGGAGCGGTGTTGGACATCAATGCTGCGACTGCAAACAACAAAATGAAGGAGATTGCTCTAGACTATGAGTCGACTGAGGCAAGTGCATAAGGAACGCTGTTACTTTTTTTTTCTTTTGTGTCAGCGAAGCTCTCTTTGTGTGTTGTCAGTCTCAAATCGCATTGCTCTGTTAAGTCCTCGTCGTCATCGCAAGCGCCGTGACGGCGCTTCCACCGCAGGAGAGTAGTGTTATCGAATTGTACAGATGTGAGCTGCTGCGGCGCTGTCCTAAGCGATGATCATGGGTGTGCGCTATGGTAATCTAGACGCCTAACTAGTGGAATGTAGTGTGCGCGGAGCCCTTCAGCCATTTCAACTGGTTACCTCATTGGTGAAAACAATTATGGACGCCCACCAAGGCTAAAATTATTTATTCACGTTTTGGCTACCACACAGGAGCCTTGTTCGTAATGAGTCGAACCGCAATTACGCATGATCAGGCCTCTCACCTGCCTCACGATAGGTATGATTCGTGATTTGCGAAAAAATATTGCCAACGTCGGCGACTTCAAGATATTACGTTTTTCAGCATGTCCTCGTTTTCCCTATTTGTGGGGGTAACATTGCGTTACTACGATGCAACCGGACATCCGAGTAATATTATTCGCTCCAAGTGAAAATAGGCGGGTCCCTTGGACTGGGAACGCCAGTCCCGACTACAATTGTAGCGGGAAGAGTAGCGGCGTGATGGCTGCGTCGGTAATGGCGCCCGATTATGTTTTCGCAGCGTTCGTGTCGATGAGGTGGATCTCAGAAACATCTATCATAAAACATGTTAAAAGTATTAATCCAGTTTGTATATATCTTCTGCTTATACACGTTGTGGGATTGGGTTCTGTCGCACAGTGTGCCAAGGATATTGGAATTTGTTCTCTGGCGTCTATCTCTTCCATTGGACAGGCCAAACTTGCTGGCATTGTAACACATATTCATACTTGTAACAGCGACATCTGAAAGTGCCAGTGACATACTTCTAACAGTAACAGTTCCCTATAATAACTCGTGTCCGAGTATCAACGTTACGCGGTTGTATTTGAGCGGAGTGTTTCGTTGTTTCAGGGCATGCTGGGTTCCTCAGTGGATATGCAGCCCCTGGAGAGTTCCTAATGGCGACCTGAGGGTGGTTGAAGAAGAATGTCCCGCCTGTGCAGGTCGTGGTGCCGAGAGCAACTGTGAGTTCTTTCGTCGTTCCAGGGTTGTGTGATCTATCGGTGGGCGATGCCTGTTAGCTGCTGCTTGAGCATACGACGCTGACAGCGTACGCATTTCAATGCCTGTCAGTGTAGCGAGCGTCAGGGGCTTGCTAGAACCTTCGTTTGATGGCGTGGTACGCACTGTTTACCATATGGCTTAAACACAATGCTCTGATGAGCCCCGGCGCGCGAAGAGGCTATATATTGTGTGCGTGCGTTATGAATGGCTGCAGCCGTTCGCCGGTGCGGCCGAAAACCAGAGACTGAACGACTCTATACGGGATGGAGTTATCATCTTGACCTCATTGTGTCCCTCACCACCAGCGGCCAAGCGCCCGGAGTACTTTGCTTCAATTGCCGAGGACTGTACGTGGCCGTCACGGAACGTGAAGTGCGTATCTCCATGGGCGTTACAGACTACCTCCGCATCTCGCCTCTCCCGCACAACCCGCTTCTCACTTAGCACGACAATAGAAGACAGGCTACAGCTGACGGTACCATATTATAGACAATATGGTCGGATACAACTTCAGCAGTACGGAGACGCCTCGCCCAGACGACCGAAGCGCGGCAGCCGATCGCCTCCGCGACTAAACAGGCCCGCGGATGCATTCAGCAATGTTCTCCGAAGGCGGGGCCACTCGCCCCCGCGCTCATGACGTCAGCTGCAGTGTGCGCTCATTGGTGAAGGCTTGTGTACATGCGCCTTTGAGGATGATATGCCGCGGACTTCTAAAGTTGTATCGGAGTATAGTTCCGCATGTATCATCCACCTCGCCTATAAATAGTTAAATAAATAACATGCGATCTCAGATGCCTACAAAGGGACGCACACTAGCAGAACGTTATTCCACCGCCTCAACGCGACGCTTCATGGCTGAATGTGTGCGCCCTACCACGTTTGCGGCATCCTGGCACACATTCTACGGGAATGCCTGTGGCATGCAAACTGCCAAATGCAACAGCAAGCGAGCGCGAGGCGAACACCATTATAAAATGGAAACCACGATCACGATGGGCGGAAGCGCAAGTTTATTCTCTAGGACCCGGGAAGGCCAGCGAGAACTTGTCGATAATGCCTTAAAGGCTGACAAAGCCGTTCCTGCTCGGGTTAAGAAGCCCTCCCAGTTAACGGTTTTGCCGGGCATCACTCGGCAGGTGGTTTCAACAAATCAAGGTTTATTCTTTTCACTCCCTGTGAAAGTCCGATTTGTCCTTGGCTGGTGAAGTGGCCTGAAACGTTTTGTAGGGCTGCCGCTGAAATAGTGAGAAAGAGCGGACAGGAAAGGCTCGCCTTGAGACAAGTGTTCGACACCACTGCTACGGCGACAAATGCTAGTTGTCACATCAGTGAATTCGGTTATCTCGTGTTTACCTGCTGCTGAAACAGTTTTCGCTAGATTAACAAGCACATATTTCCTGCAAGCAATACTGCATATGAGCAACGAATGATATTACGCCCTTTTTGTAATGAAGTACCAGAACTCATTCTTACGTTTTTTAGGGGTTGACTGTGATCCCCCATCTATAGGGAGGCCCGTCGTGCAGAATAAAAAAGGCACCTTTCTCAACTCTGCAATCACCACTCAAAGTTTGCAAAGCAAGCGGGTGGATTCCCATGACAACTGACTCACTTACGCGTGTCGGGCCGTGGGCGTTCATCGTATGAAGATGTGCACGCGAGCATTGCCCTGAATTCAGTTGGTATCAGCGTAATTTCCATTCGTCTTGTTGACTGTTTTCATAGGCAATTTTGAAGATTTCCTCGAAAGAATTAAAATAGACGCGCAACATTGCAATTATCCCTTCGCCTTCGGTTGGATCATCTCTTTGCCATATCGAGCGTTGCTACAGAACCCGTCCACGTCTTTTCCTATTCTAGGAGACCTACTTAATGCCTTTCGGGATTGTTGTACTCCGCACGCAAGTAGGACACTAAGTAAGCACTTAAGCAAGCGCTACCTTTATAAGTTCGGGCCTACTGAAAGGCACGTAAGATCAATAACGGCGTTATCAACTCGTGATGAAAAGAAAGCTGTGTTGTTTCGAGTACATAAAACGTTATGTGCATGCGAAATGGAAGGTTCGCGCTCATTATTATTTTTTTTGAAGCCATGGAGTGGGCTGTAGTTTCATGCTCTTATTGGACGAAGCATTTTCTACCTATGGCGTTTCTGAAGACTGCGTTTTTGCGCTGCATATGCATTTCAGCCTCCGTTCCGAGCAAATAATCGACTTCTTTAAGCAAAAAAAGAACACCTAAGCATTTTCTCGAGACGCTAACTGTTGCGCCTGATTCGCTAGAATTGGTTCTAAAACTAAATGTTTCGAGCAACGAAAGCCGACGTTGCGCAAGGAATTCCCGCTACCCGTAATATGTATTACAAAAGCGGTGCACTTCATAAGCTGTGTTTTCAATGTGACTTAAAACTCAAGTCCGAATGGCGACTATTTGCTCCTCGCGCTAGAACTAAATAGTTATGCGCGGTATATTTGAGTGATTTGCAAACAAATCTTTTTACGCAATATATTTATCGCTGTACAGAACTTTCTTTGCAAAACTTTGCAGTCGCGGAGTACGTCGTTATTGACCGCTGCAAAGGCAACGCTGGAACACTCATGCAGGGTGGTGGTTCTATGATCCAAAAAATGCAATGTTTGGAAACAAGTTTCGTGCACACGTCACAATGCCTGTTACAGTCCTGAATTGTTTACAGCTTAGCGCATGCCTGCCTCGTATGGTGGCAGGCTTCAGAAGAGGCGGTCCTTTTTCGCCACAGTACTTATTCACTGCAAAATGACAAGAAGATGTTAGTATGCGAGATTTGAAGGCACTCGCTCAACCTTAGAAACGCAACTCAAACGTTCGCTTGCTTTTTCCAATCAGAGAGCCCGGCCGCCGCCGTCGCCGCCGGTGTCCGTAACCACTAGCGCTCGAAATAAGAAAAAAATAAAATAAGAAGAAAATCTTAGGACGGAATGAGGTTCCAACCTGGGCCCTCTGTGTGGGAGCCCAGTGCTCTACCTGCGAGCCCAGCCGGTGCTTGAAAACTGCTTTGCAAAAAGACCCTATACAGGCTTCATGTCGAGAAGGAACCACATTAACATATGTAATGTAGCGTGGTAGAAGACTAAAATAACAACCAAGCGTCACACAATGCGAATTGCGCAACGAGTGGTTTGCTGAATGCTTCCAACCAATTACAAAGGGCTCTTCTCTAATTCTTCATCGTCATCAGCCACAGCATCAAAAAAGTTCACATAATGCCTTACAGGTGTTTAGCAGGTACCACGGTTCCCCTCAGAATGACGAAAAATTGCATATTGGCTGCTTCTCTAATTCGGAAAAATTATGATGATTTATAGCATAGTGGGTTCCTCGCAAGTGCACTTCTATTGGTTGCCAAGGAAGCCCATAAGGCTCCCATGACGAATTTCCTCAGGGTCTCAATGAAGTTAATTCCCTCTCTCTATCTCTTTCTGACGCTAGCGTATGTTATAAGGCGTCGTGGGAGAGTGAAATAACGACCGGGCATCACACAATGCGAATTACGTAACTAGTGCGTCGTTTAAAGCTTCCAACCCATTAAAAAAAGGCTCAGTCATAATTCTTCATCGCCATCAGCCGTCGCATCAAGAAAGTGCACATTTGGTACCTCGCTTCTCCGCAGAATGACCAGTAATGTAGGGGAGGGTGCTTCCCAACTTCACAAAAATTATGATTTCTGGCGTAGTGGGAACGTTTCTAGTGTACTTGTATTAGTAGCCACAACAGGGTTTATAACGGGCTCTAGAAGTGCCGCTCTTCGAGCTTTCGCTGTGACTGTGCTGCGCTTTCTGCGCAGGCCTGGCGTTCTTACAGCGAAAGCTGTAATCAGATCACTTCAGCGGCCGTTTTTGTCGGCGTAGCTGTCCGCCCCCGCCGGTGTCCGTAACCACTATCGCTCGAATTAGAAAAAAAAAATCCAGGATGGAACGAATTCGAACCTGGCCATCTGCGTGGGAAACCCAGTAATGAACCTCTGAGCCATGCCGGTTCTTCAAACTGCTTTGCAAAAAGGTCCTACACAGGCTTCATGTCGGGAAGGAACCACATTAACATATGCAATGTAGCGTGGTAGAAGATTAAAATAAGCGCGAAGCGTCGCACAACGCCAATTCTGTAACCAGGCATCACACAATGCGAATTGCGCAACGAGTAGATTGTTGAATGCTGCCACCCATTACAAAGGGCTCCGCCATAATTCTTCATCGTCATCAGGCACAGCATCAACAAAGTGCGCATAATGCCTTACATGCGATTAGCAGCTACTACGGCTCTCCCTAGAATCACAAAAAATGGCATAGTGTCTGCTTCCCTACTTCTCAAAAATTACAATGATTTATAGCGTAATGGATTCCTCGCAAGTGCACTTGTATTGGTTGCCGAGGAAGCCCATAAGCGCACGATCCATTTACTCGGGGTCTCAGTAAAGTTCTTTGTCCCCCCCCCCTCTCTCTCTCACGTCAACGTATGTCATACAACATGGTGGAAGAGGGAAATAGTGACCGGGCGTCACCCAATGCAAATACCATGACTGGTGGGCGTTTAAATCTTCCAACCCATTACAAAGGGCTGAGCCATAATTCGTCATCGTCATCAGTCGTCGCTTCAACAAAGTGCACGAAATGCCTCACAAACGTGGAGCTGGTGCCTGGCTTCTCCGCAGAATGACGAATATTGGCTTCGTAGGTGCTTCCCAACTTTACAAAAATTGTGATTTATAGCGTAGTGGGTACCTTGCTAGGTACCTTGTATTACTAGCCTCAAGAGTGCTTGTATCTAACGCCGCTAGCTTCCAGATCTTTCCAAGGTGACTGTACTGCGGTAGAAACGCCGCTTTCAGCGCAGGCCTGTGCGTTTTTTTCTTATTGGTTTCGCAGCCTGCGCGGCGGCGGGCAACTTTTTCTGATTGGAAACGCGATTGTTTACAGACTCATAACAGCTCGGCGCTGGCAACTACGGCAAAAAACGGCCCTTGTTGTGATCATAACAGCTCTCGCTGAATGATGAAAAACGAGGGGGGAAGCTCCGAAAATCATCGGTAAACGTGAATACTTCGAGTAATTCGCCCAGATATGATCGAAAACACGTGAGAAACACCGTGTATATAAACACGTAAACACCGTGTATATAATAAACTTTTATTGTCACTTTTATTGTACTGTTGGTGTACGTGGTCCCTTCATTAAAACGGTCCCCCTAGCGCACGTCGCCGCACTAAATCGAACGATTGTCTTCCATCGATGACACGTGCCATATGGGAATCCCGTGAATTCTGCCCAGTACATCTTCAACGACGTGAGATCGGGCGTGTTTATACTAAAGGTCGATGAGAGTAATGGCAACTTGTAGCTCACTTTAATTTTACATGTACGCTGTGAATTTTTATTGTTTAATCACCCACATGAGAAATCTCACACAGGCACTACCTTGGAGGTCAAAATCCAGTGCCTATATATGCGGGGTGGTCAGTGAACGGTTGTGCAGCGCGAGCAGTCTGTTTTTTTAATCAAGAAACTCGCTAGCAGAGCGCCTGACTGCGTCGGCCTCGCGAGGCGAGAGAGGGGGGGGGGACTAGAGCACGCATCTGCAACGCAGCGAGCGCGGGGCGTCGGCGTCGCGAGGCGAAGAGAGGGAGGGGGGGACTAGAGCACGCATCTGCAACGCAGCGAGCGCCTCCGCACCATCTAGAGATCTTTCTGAGAACCAGTGGTGGCTACGACAGCGCCATCTAGTAAACACTCCAAGAATTAGAGGTGGCTACCTACTACTACTACTACTACTACTATCTACTACTACTACTGCTACTACTACTACTATTACTACATACTACAGAGGAGGGACAGACCCACACTCAAAGGAGCTTCGCCCCTAAAACGCGTTTTCTGGAGGCACACGATGGCCATTGACAGCGGCCCCTTCTGATTTTGGGTATTCTTCACCGCGCAGCAACTCTCCATTGCGGCGGAACTGACTTAGTTTGCCCCTTTTCGATGAGATGGTTTTAAAGCTTTTGTTACAGTTTTCTACGACATTTGCGTGTGAGCGCACATTTCTAAGCTTGCATATTTGAAGAACAAACCATAAGATAGAAACAGGTTGAACATGGCTGCGGACCGCACAACTTAGTGACTAGCTGTTGAAATTGAATGTGGCCCTTTAGTTTGACCATTCTTCGCAGTAATTAACTAAAACTGCTAAAAAACGCCAGGCCTGCGCTGAAACCACAGTACAGTCACAGCTATGCCATGTTGCGCTAAGTATCTTTAATATAATCTGACGGAAGTCGCTGCAGACGACGGGTATCGATCTCAACTGTTGTACAAAGCAGGAAGTCGATAAAGCGCAGCGAAAAGTAGCGCCCATGTCGCACACCGACATTGGGAATCTCCCTGACAAGATTCCACTTGTTCCGAAGAAACCTTACTTCCTTACCTCAAACATTGGCGTTATCGACGCTTTGGGCAGCCGTGCTTTGGTAAACGGAGCAATGAGAACTTTGAGAAAGAGAATCTCCGAGTGCGGGTGCTGCGCACTTCCTCAGGTCCACAGCATTCAGCTGTCATACGTTTTTCTTCACTCAACATAATCCTCAGAAGTCCTTCTATCCTAATAAAACCATTACCTAGAAGCCACTTACAATTTTGTAAGAGTTCTTTATTTGCGAACTTTTTTCACGTCTTTCCCCTTCACAAATTTGGGGGTCAGCGAGGAAGAACCCCTCCGCCATATCCTAATGTCTGTCTCTAGCAGTTAGAGCCATAAGAGCTACGTGTTCAGCTATGCCGCCACAAACACATGCCGGGAAGCCTCGCGTTGAGCTACGCCAAAGTTTGTTACACAAACACAAATTTGTCAAAAAAAGATGGATAAATATATATGTACATTATATGGCAAAAACAGCAATAAAACTGCAGAAATGATATGATTATTACTTCGGGCAGCTATGCACTAGTAGTGCGAAGACTCAGGAGACAGCAGAGCTGGTGGCGTTCCCCTCCTTCTTTTCTTTCTCACTCTCACTTCCCTTTCTCACCACTTGCTACACTCTACTATAGAAGCTTATGCCATCATTTTTTCTTTCCCCTTGTCCTTTCCCTCGTCCTCACCCTCACATTACTCTTCCTCACAGGAGGAGCATATACATTGGTGATACAAACATCTAATAGGGTGGCACTAGAAGCGGTAACTCGAGTTGGCAAGGTTATAATATTCGAGCATGCGTGAGAGTACATCCACTGCTTATATTCTCTACTTTTGCATTTTCGGCCACCATACCTACATTTGTATCACCTATTATGGCGAACATTTTGCCTCTTTCACTGAGATAAGATAGCAGTTTATCCATATAAGAAAAAAACCCTTTTTGTTTCCGCAACGTCTGTAAACTACTGAAACTGTTAAGACCTCAGACCCCTTTGGAAAACCAGTGTTTCCGCATCCACGTCCCAGTGTAAACCATACCTGAAAGTGTTACCAGTGGGCGCTGGGTAAGACTTATACTCAGACCCCTATTGGAAAACCCAGTGTGTGCACTGTCCCACGCTGGACCATACGCTGGCGCGCTGCATTACTGGGACCACCCGTGTGCGCTGGGTACGGCAGAAATCGGGCTTTTGAATTGTTTTTAAAATCTGTGGTCATGCAGCGCGGCACGCTCGTAATTAGGGCTGACACGAGCGCTGCGACAAAAAAAAGCACCTCAAAAAAAACGAGCTCGGGAGCCGAACCCACCACCTCGACGCACCGCGCATCCTGATCGGACACGTTACCGCTACGCCACAGCTGAAAGACGTCCATCAGGTTATTTCCAGCGAGTTTAGAAACGCGGATTTCAGTCTCTTCGTGCTCGCGAGAACCTAACAGAAGATGTTAATTTGTTTGTTATGTGCTGCCTATCATCAGAACGTTATCTGGCATTTCAGTTTTGCCGCCAAAAATGCTAGCGCAACCGCAGATTTTGCGGCGATACATCGCTAGCAGTTAGTCATACCTATGTAGAAAACAATGTTTATCTGAACTGCACACTGAACACAGTTTTCGTTACCAGTTTGAACATATTTTCCGTCCTCTTTGTTTACTATCCGCGTAATATACATCCGCCGTAGTTCACGTAGCCGAACCAACCGTTAGGTTAGAGCTGTACTCCTGCGCCGCGATCGCTGTGAAGAACGTGCATAGTCAACTACGAAGAATAATAACCGTTCAAATGTAGTTTCAATACTGAAGCGAGGCCATATTTGCACCTTCGATACACAATCAGAAGCTAAAAACGCCGAGATTGAGCGTTACATTGGTTCACTGTTGCCGGCGACGCGCGGCGATGGTGCGGATTTCAGCGTTCGAGCCTACATGGAAAGACTTTAAGGTAGGTTGATGCTATTATCATACTAATACTAATGTCATATATTGTGTTGCCAATGATAAGTTTCGCAATTATAGAAGTACATTCACGACACTCGTTCACACACTTCAGCGAAAGCGCGCGCGTTTGACAGATTGCTTTAGCTATACGTACGTCCGTCGCTTATAGAGCTAAAACTATATTGTGTTGCCAATAGGACAGAGAATAAGAATAATATTTCTTTCATGCAATTATATGAAGTACTTTCGACGACACTCGTTCACACGACTTCAGCGAAAGCGCGCGCGTTTGACAGATTGCCACACAACGCACCCAGTTTAGCGTAAGTGCTGCCACGTCCGTCGCTTAGTGCGCGGGCAGAGCTAAAACTAGCGTGCCCAGTGCCTCCCATGCGTAGGACAGAGAATAGAATAATATTTCGTACAGTTTCCCAGCGTCTTTCGAGCGCATCACGGGCTCACCAAATTTTGGAATTCCAACAACGCTGTACAGTGTTTCCATGCCTCCCAGCGCGCTGTAGTACCAGTGTTCCCAGTGCGCGGGCAACACTGTACAGCGTGTGCCACCCAGTGCGCTGAAAGGCACTGGGAGGCACTGAAACGCTGTTTTTTCCGACACTGGGACATTCATTGTTTTCATTATTTAGTGAGAAATCCGGAGCGTTGTGTCAGCGCACTGGGCGACACTGGCCACGCTGTAAGTGTGTCCAAGCCACCACCCCCGAGTGCCTCCCAGGTGCGCGCTTTAAGCCATAGTACACTGGGAGTTATCACTGTAAGCGGTTCCAGTGCCAGACGTGCGCTGCTTAAAGGCAGCCAGGCACTGGAAACGCTGTTTTTTCCGATAGGGACATTCATTGGTCTGTTGATTATTTAGTGAACTCTTGAATCCGGATCTTCCTCATTTCTTATACTTGGGCTTTTAAATGAATGAGTGAATATGTTTTTCAAGCACGGAAGATTTCGTATTTCTAAAAGTTGTGTGATCATGATAGAGACCACCCCGAGTCAGGTTGCCATAATACATGATTATCACGTAAGACGTGATTAAAAAAGTTGCTTTGATCGCAAAGCCACGTTTCGATTAGGTTACGGCCTGTTTCTTGCTGAAGCACTGCTGAAAATAATTTATCTTCCTCATTTCTTATACTTGCAGAACAGTGAAATATGTTTTTCAAGCACGGAAGATGTATTTCTTTGTGTGATGTCATTCATCGATTGAAGCCATTACTAAAAAATTAAAAAAGTTGCTTTGAGAGAATAAGATTAGGTTACCTCCAGTCATCACTGGTAAGCCACAGAAGGTGCGTACTTCCCTCCAGTGGTCCGACCCAACCAACCTCACTCCTCTTTTGTTTCGGAGCACTCAGTAACTGCTTGTTTTGCCTTGTCAAGTACTAATTGATGAACACCGGCCCATTTTCATCAAAACCTAGCATTCTGCTATGAATTTCGTTTGTTTCTTGCTTTAGCAACGAAGCCATTTCTCTTGATGTGGCGCACGAGTCAAACAATTATGTTATGTTCATTATGCTTAGTTGTCGGCAATTTGTGGCACATATCAAAGTCAGACTCTTGTACTTCTTCTGCAACCAGTTCACCAATCTTTTTAATGATGGCTATTGGCTCCTCGGCTCCTCATCAACAGCTACACCCTTGAATTCTATGTTATTTGAGAGTTGGTGCATTTCAAGTTCCTCAAGTTTTCGCGCCAGCTTAGCATTTTGCACGTTAAGTTCTTTGTTTTCTGGTAAAACCGCGTCGATAATTTCTCTCAAGGCTCCAAGGAATTTAATTTCCGGTTTGGGTTCTTTCAGTTCTGCTAGACTTTCTTTTATCTATTTCAGTTCACCAATTATCTCTGCACGCAATTCGCCCACAGCCTTTTTTGGCATAGCGATATTCCACTAGCGTAAGAATAGCAAAGAAGCTACAAATGCAGTTTGGAGCACTCCGGAAGCAGTGCATAGATTGGAGTGTAGGAAATCGGAACTTGTAGTTCTTCCAGGCAAAAGCACATAGTGTTAGATGTGTGCTCAAGGTGCACTGCTGCGGAACTGCCGAAGATGCGAAGCATACGGCGGTAATGTAGCTGCGGCGTAATTTTTACATTGCGCTAAACGTTACTAAATGACAGTAAAGGCATGTACAAATGATATACGCACACATATGTTGAAGAGTCCCATATGTGTTATATAACCCGTTGTTTACAGTTGCGTAACGATGCCAACGCAACATGGGTATTACCACAAGCAGAAGCGGTAAGCTGATATTATGTACGATAGTGCTTATCAGATTAATTTGTACATGTGACGCTCTTTAAGATTATTTCCCCCTGATATCTGATGTCTTCCCGCAACTGTGTGCACTTGGGTCTCTTGTTAAGGAACGAATCGGACCGCTATAGTAACGTGAGGAGACCAGGCTTAATTTCAGCGTTTCATTGGCTACGATCCATTCACGAAGAAGTTCCGTTACGACGGAGAGCGCACGCTCGTTATACCGAAGCCCTGTGCATGCACTAAACAACTCAATTTCTTGAAGACCCCGCTAATGCATTTAGAGCGTGTTAACACTCCGCACGCAACCACTTATCTGAGGGAGCACTTCAAATACCGTATATAGACATAGCATGACTCGACGGTACATGAAAAATAATATCGACACTTTCAACGCAAGACGAAATAAATAGGCCCCGTCCCAATAACACAAGAATAAGGCGAGCACAAGATGTGAGCTCGTCCTTCGTTGCTCTTCTACTGCTCTTGAAGTTTGTCATGCTTTCAGCGATCAATGTAAAGATCAATTTGTACATGTGACGCTCTTTAGTGTTATTTGCCCCTTATAAGTGATGTCGTCACGCACCTGTGTGCACTCTCCGTTATATGCAAGGAAACATAGTAGAATTACAGAGAAATTGCCTAAGCAAACAACGTGCCGTGTTCGTGCAATCAGTGGGCCTATAGCTTTCGAACAGCCATGTTTATCCCGGTGCTTTTCTCGATCACTCTGAAGAACAGTTTTCGGGTCCTTGCCAAAGAACGAAGCAGTGATCCACGATTTATTCGAATAATGCCGAGCCTGTCAATCATCTCCGCAGTGCTTCTCGCTGTCCTAGATGCAAATTGCGCGGAATCGCAATCGCCCAGCCCGTTCCTATTTACCGCTGCAAACGCTCTCGCGCAGCGGTCATGTCTCGTGGTTGTTCTCTCGTCCAAAAAGATGCAGGGGTTGCAGACAAGACAGCCGCAAACGTTTCAGCGCCGGTTACAGTCGTGATATGTTTGCATCTGAGCACATGTTTGCCTCGCATGTTCGCAGACTTCACAAGAGACGGTCCATTTTCGCCGCAGTATTTAGTCATTGCAAAATGGCAGGAGGGACTTAGTTCGCGAGATTTGAAGGCAATCGCCCACCTGGAGAAATACAACTCGAACGTTCGCTGGCTCTTCGTAGTCAGAGAGCACAGTGAGGCGCTTCGAAAACTTGACGACCATTTATGTCAGGTATTGACTGTAAGTGACACCGAGCTCAACGTCCCAACCGACAACTACAAATTTTGCAGATTGCGAAATATATTCACTTCAGTTGAGGAATACAAAGCGACTCATGCCGAATGGAGACGAACGACGTACCTTAGGCATAAGAGTATTGCTTACGCAGTGAACGACGTCAGTGCAGGTTTATGCTTGACACCCAATCCTGCAGTCAAGACTATTAAGGAAGCCTACATTGCCCTGAACAACACTTTGATACAGAAGTGTAACGATGGAAGTGTCGACTCCCTTATTCATACGAAGCGAGTTGACTTTATCGGTGGAGGTTTGCTCTGCGACCGATCATGCTTCTTCTACTACGCTACATTACCCCCTGATCCCATGTGTTTCATGGTGCGCAAGGGCGGGCAGGTCATTCCTTCATTCGCTACAACATGGTTGACGTTTTTCGCTGTATCCTTGATATTGGCTCCATTTGGCGTGGTGTTGATCATGATACTTTGTGGAAAGGGTCACTCAAGCTCAAGAAGAGATAACAGCGCTTCATCGGTGGTCATTGTCTTTTTGAGCACGTATTTGGGAAGGAGCCCGCCTAACAATCTCCGCTTGAACTGCATGTCTATGAAGATTGCAATTGCGTCGTGGATGATTGCAATGGTGGTGCTGCTTCAGTTCACTCAAACGCAGATTACCGCGTCTCAAAGTGTTCCAGAATACTCATCCGTGATCAGGTACAACCATGAACTCGCTGTTGCTCTCGATGCTGGGAAAATACAGCTTTGCATGCACTTTCTTCTTGCCAAAGGGATTTCAGTTCTCGCCGGCGATATATCCCACATGAGGTCTATGGAAAAGGCACTGGCCCGTTGTGGTCGCGAATGTTTGACTTCTCAGATAGAGGACTGCATTCTCAAGGCTCGCCGCGGTTCGCACGCCGTTGTCGGCTCTTGTAAAAGGTTTCGTGAAGAGAGGAATATAGGAGATGGCCTGGAGCTCAGTGCAGAGAGCGTTGTTTTATTCTCATTTGGAACTTCAACTCACGGTTACGCGCCATTCAGGTAAGGCTAAGTTTTTTCTTATGTTTTTTGCGATCAATTTTTTTTTGCTTCACACTCGTCAAACTGTGAGGCATGTTTTGTTTTATTCTCTGTAAGTATTTTGTTGAGCGCTATCGCATTGTGTTTCACGCAAACTCTGAGACTAGCAGCAAAACAGCGCCAGACAGCACTGGGCACGAGAAAGAAGGGAGACGAGAAATGCAGATTGCTTACAGAAGGAAGGTAGGGAAGTGAATCGATGTGCAGTGGAAGGCGTTAAATGCACTGGCACGCTGTTTTGATTTTTTTTTAAATCACGCAATTGTTCTGTGTGTGACTGTTTTCTACCTCAATGAGCATTCACTGTCTTTGCTACCCGCGTGTAAAAAGGGTGATCTTGCAGCATGCCCAAGTCGATATGTTGGCCCTAAAGTTCCGACGCGCTGGCTTCGACATTCCCACGCTGCGGGTATTGTAAATACTTTCCAACGCTAAGGCTTCCAACAATACGCTGAGCCTTGACGTTTTCATTTCTTTTCTTTTTTTTTCGCAGCAGAAACACACAAACCGGCCTCAATGCTCTCCGTGCGCAATAGCACCGGAAAGGAGAGTATCGGGAATTTTTTATCTTTGCACTTGGAACATCCGCTGAAAATATTGCTGGTGTAGGGCAAAAGTGCTGGAGAAGTTGCCCATTTTCTCGAAGGAAATGTGATCAAATAGGTGATTTTTTTCATTAGACATTAGCGTGTTGCGTTATTCCATACGAGAAGGCGCTCTTGCGATACCGATCTTACGGTTGGCACCTACGGGGTGGTAGCTGACACGTGTTTCCGATATAACCACATCTTTTATAGCTCTTCGTTTCCTATTGCGGTTCCAGTAATGTGTGGCGGAGAAGAAAAATCTTTTAACGTAATAGCGTTCAATAGTCCGTGTAGCAGAATATGTAGAGCTGGTTCTGGCGTTGGACGGCTTTGTTTGTGAGCGAAAAATCTTGATCCTGATCGAAGAACGAAAATCAGTGTTGGAGTCCGAATTAAGCCAATGCATTCGGAGTGGCTGCCAGCTTTTACACCACTGAGCTACGCGAGTGCTTGCAACCGCTTTCGAAAAAGACCCTCTACAGCTGTTATGTCGAGCGACGAGACACGTTATAGATGTCATATTGCGCGGCAGAACCGTATGATCGCACCAGACATCTTGCCATGTGATATGCGCAACGAGTGCGTGTTTTATAGCTGTCCTATAATTACGAACAGAACTGGGCCAGGTTGCTTTGCGAGTGTATCGAGATACGATATAAGATACTGAGACGTAAAGTTTGTGAGATACAGATACAGGATACGCAAGAATAAAAGTATCCGATACGATATTTTGTCATTTGTATCTCAAGATGATTCTATACGTTCAATAATTCCTCGATATAGTTCCATTGTGTTGGCTGTTCACAGTTAGCAGTTAGATTACAAGCTTTTTTTTCCGACATTTATAGCTTTTTGCCCTAAGGACAAGAACGGGGACAGAGACGACGACAACGGATTACATCGGTTCTAATTATCACCTTTAGCGCAAAAAGAAAGTATGAACAGCCACCAAGAAGGCAATTGTACCGCTCTCAAGAACTTCTCTCTCGCAGTTGCGCGTCCGTAATTTCGAATATCCTCAATCACGGCCGCTCCTCTGCCAACATGTGAAAATATTTTATGCGTTTCAATGGCATATCATGTATTAGAATTGCACAAAAATCTGTGGGGCAGGGAGCATTTCACAATATCAACGCATGTACGATGAGCAATGAGTAATTTTTCTGTGCCATTTTTACAAACGTCACAATGCACTCCTACCGGATGCTGATCATAATTTGGGTTACGTATCACTAAGCGTTTGATTATAGCCCCATAAAAATAAAAATCTTCACAAACCTGCTATATAAAGCACTAGTTGCTTAATTTTATTTCAAGGCATTAGTAAAGAGCAACAAACTTGGCTCATGGAAAAGTGCAGGTTATAGATACAAAAAAAAACAAGGTTGATCCCTCTGTCACATTATTCGGTACAACACGAAAGTAAAACGTGTCTTCACTGACGCAGTTGAGCGTTTGTTGTGGATTGTTTCGCCCCGAGGGCGAAGTAATAAAATGCTATAGCCACAAGTTGAAATGTCACGTGAAGAACGGCAATAAGCTCGAAACTTGCAACGCGCTGCTCAAGCAGAAAGGACGCACGCAACGAACATACACACGATGAGCGCGAACTAACAACTGTCACAGCTCGACAGTTAAAGCGCGCTGGTCAAAAACAAAGGAGGACGCACGAAATGAACGCACAGGTATACACAGGATGAGCGCCAACAGGTATACACAGGATGAGCGCTCCTTTCGCAAAAGCGGCCGCTGCAGTGAGCGAAGTGACCTTCGTGTTCTCTGTAACTTCAGCGCAAACTTGCGGTGACAGAGCAAGACGCACAAGATAAGCGCGCGCGCAGGAGCGACCACGCCCTGTAGAGGCGCACGCTCATCTCAACGCGTGAGACAACGCGCGCCGTTCGAGCCCTTCGTGCCATCTCGCTAGTGATAACGAAAACACGCTGATGTACCGCGATCTCCGAGTACAGCCACCGTCAAATGGTGTATACAAATAACGCACTCTTAGTATGTGGCGGACTCGTTTCGCACTGCGCGCTGGGGATCGAGGAGTCGTAAGTTCGACTCCCGGTGCGGAAATTTTTCTTCTAGTTTTTGTTTGCCATATGTTAGTCTTTATATTTTAGAACGTCATATCCGTGACAGAAATGCGTAGTGGAGCCGTGCTGGACCCGGCATACAACACTTTCGTGTTAAAAAGATGCGCAGCATATATACCTGCCTGACGGGGCCCTCATATCTTCATCTAATTACAGTGGTATGTAGGCTGTACATCGACAACTCAATGTGTGCGTAGTGTTAGGTAGTTGTAGGTTCAATAAGGCGTAAATTTGAGCTAGTTGGTCTTGCATAACCGGTCAACCACGATGACATTCGGACAACCGACGAACAGATAACAGCAAGCCGCGCACTGAGGCTGCTTTACTTTGTATACGCCAGATAAAGCAGTGGTTTTATTAATATAGTGAATGAATTAGTTACAAAGCTTTAAAGAGGGCAGGGCTTACAATAAGCAAAGCTGAAACAGCCGATAAAGCTTTTAAATACAAGGCGATCCAACTATCCTTCCCAACTGTCCACTGTGAATAGCTGCTCTCACCTGGGCGGTAAAAGCTTCCAAAAAGTACGTTGAAGAACGGTTTGACAGATATTCAAGATGACCCGCATGTATTTGGCATCGAACTTACTTTCATGACAGCGCTTTAGAAAAAAAATTGGAAAACATTAGCAACTTTCGAGGTTCGTTGCCTTAATGGCGCCAAACAGCGAAAAACATTGTAGTGTGTAAAAGGCTATTGCAGAATCAAAGAAAGGAACTCCAAACTCAGGTGTGGCGTAGGTAAACTGCCTTAAGAGTCTTGCGCAACACTTTTACAATGTAGACCTCGGCCAACTTCCCAAATTCGCTAGAATTGTTGTCAAATGTGGAAATAGGCAAAATTTCAGAGAGTGAGAAATGGAGAAGGAAGGCAAGGGAGGTCAGCCACCTCCCTAGTAGAAGTTCTGTAACGTCTTCGGGTCCTGAAGGTGCTGAAATAAATGAAATACATAAACCAGTTTAGGACAACCGGTTTGCTAATCTACACATGAGAACAGGAAGGGGGAGATTAAAAGATGGAGTGGAAAGAGATGGAAAGACAGCACATAACACAGCACACCACCGTCAGTCACAGTCCGCCACTCTCGCGTTGCGTGCGACTCACTCTCA
>NC_051182.1:26765774-26799727 GCF_013339695.2 Rhipicephalus sanguineus
ATCGATGATACAGCCAAATCATTATATACGCAGATGACACCAGTCTATTTTTTTCAGGGAACTCAGAAACACACCTAATTAATAAAGGTAATGAAGCGCTATCAAAAATAAGTTACTGGACGACTCAAAACCACTTAAAAATTAACATTAGCAAAACTAAGGCAATATTGTTTCGACCGCGGAACAAGAATGTTCAACTAGCACCATTAACGTTAAATAATGCAGAAATTGAGTTCGTACCATCAATAAAAACTTTAGGCGTCTATTTCAACGAGCACATGACATGGGATGACCACATAAATTACCTAATTAGCAAACTATCTAGTACAATAGGTGTGATGCGCCGTGTCTCTTTTGAATGCCCTATAAGCATCAACATGTTCTTATATAACGCTCTGTTCGTACCAATACTTAATTATGGATTGCTAGTTTGGGGTACTACAACAAAAGAAAACATTGACAAGCTCGCAGTTTTACAAAAACGCGTGATTCGATCAGCATGCAAGGTTTCATACCTCTTACACACCAGTGACCTCTTTATAAAACACAACATTGTCCCGGTGAAGTCAATGTTTAACTATAATCTATGTCGGCAGTATAAATCTAGCTTAATGAAAAAAACTAGTACACTACAAACGCTAGCAGGATTACAGGCTACCCTACTAAAGTATAATATACGCAAACCTGAAGAATGGCAAATTAAGAAATGTCGCACTAACTATGGTCAACAAATGCTTCGGTTCACGCTCCCAGCTTTATTAAATAGAATCAGCAAAGAGCAGCTTTTTAACATCCGGGAAACATCATTTAAAGAACTACGGAGAATTATCACCACAATATTATCATAAATATGCCTCATAAATAACGCCGTCTTTTTCTTTTTCGTATTTCGCTGTTTCTGAAAAGAAATTCATTTTTTATTATGTTTTCTTTATTATGTCTATAAAAGCACGTTACTTCTTTTTTTGCATGAAGGACAGTCCTGTACAATATATTATGTGTACGTTGTTTTTTTTTTTTGCATGAAGGATATTCATGTACAATATATTGTGTACTTTTCATTTTCCTGTTCTTTTTTTTTTCTTTTTTTTCGTTCGTTACCACCTCTTACGCTGTAGCACGTGTAGGGTGGCCAGGACACCCTCAAGCTGAGTGTATCAGCTTTTTCCCCTGGTCTCCCACAACATTGTGTTGTAAATAAACAAATAAATGAAAAAAAATAAATATAAAATTCGGCTGATTACGAAGGCATGAGCTAGCCGCACAGCGTCCTTGCTTCGTAATCCCCCTTTCTTGTTGGAGACGCGGCGGACCATTCGGCCCACTTGGTCCCCAACCTTGCGGAGCTTTTCTAGTGTTGTGTCGACTCTTCTTTGATTGTGAATAAAGAGTCCGAGAATTCGGATGTCCATGGCTTCGCGAATGGGGCCATTAGCCAAAGAGAGACGCAGTTTTGTGGTGTCCTTAGGCGATGGTCTAAGATGCACAAATTCTGATTTGTTTGGTGCACACTGGAGTCCGCAGCGCTCTGCGTAGCGATCCACTACGTGAGCGGCTGCTTGCAGACTTTCCTCCATATGTCTGATGTTTCCCTCTGTGGCCCAGATGGTGATATCGTCGGCGTACAGCGCGTGCTGCACGCCTCCAATACCCTTTAGCAGGGCCGGGAGATGTACCATCGCAAGGTTAAAGAGTAGAGGGGAAAGCACAGCGCCTTGTGGCATCCCCCTGGTACCCAATGCGTAAGGTCCATATTCATTGTCTTGGATTCTGACGAGCGCGGCTCTATCTGTCAAGAGATCAGTTATATAATTGAATGTGTTTGTGCCGCAGTGTGTCTCACTAAGATGTGTTAATATAGTGCTGTGTTTAATGTTGTCGAAGGCTCCCTTTAGATCTAAGGCCAGGACCACCTTGTCATTTTGAGGGTGCTCCGTTGGTTGTAATATGTCATGACTGAGTTGTAATAATATGTCTTGCGCGGACTTGTGTGGACGGAAGCAGAACATGGTGTCTGCAAAAGTGTTACAATTTTCCAAATAATCGGAGATCCTATCTCGCACCATCGCCTCCATTGGTTTGCCCACACACGATGCGAGCGAGATAGGTCTCAGGTTGTCCGTATTAATTTCCTTCCCTGCTTTTGGAATGAAAGTGACAAGTGATGTTTTCCAATCTAGCGGTACAGGAGTCTCCCCTTTCCATATCGCATTAATGTAGTTAAGAAGGGCCTCGTACTCGCGATCAGGGAGGATGGCCAGCAGTTTCACTGTGACCTTGTCCCGACCGGGCGCAGTGCCTCTCTTCATTTTGGCTAAGGCCGCTTTGAGGTCGTAGAGGTGGAACGGCTTATCCATCTCTCCATTATCTCTGCCTGCATAGAGATATTCCTCACCTCGAGGGTCCTGTTTGGTGCAGAGATACTTGTCCCTTAAGGTATCTTCCAGCTGTGTTGTTGTGCCCTGGACATTGTGTAAAGCGCGTTGTAAGTGTTTCTGGGTTTCTCCTCGCGATTGAGTGGGGTCGATCAAGCTGCGGAAGAGCTTCCATGTATTTTTAACCGACATCTGTCGGGCTGCCGTGTTACATCGATCTATCCAGTTGGAATCAGCCAACTGAGAGGCATACTCGGCAGCCTGTTGGGTAAGATCTGTTATACGTCTTTTAAGCGTTCTGTTGTGCTCACCGCTGGAAAGTCCTCCGTCGTCTGTATGCATTTCTCGTGTCTCTTGAGTGTTGTCATGAGATTTTGAGCCCACGAACTGTATCCATTGTCGATAAGACTGGTCTGTGGCAGGGACTTACGGAAACTAGTCCAGTCTGGCAGTTTGGCGCGAGTTGATGGCCTTTTTAGGGGCCGCGTATGAATCAGGGTCTTAAGGATGCAGTGATCGCTTCCTAGCGTGTCTTCGGTGCTGTACCACTCAATGTGTTATATGTGTTTGGAAAGCGTGAGATCGGGACAAGCGTCCCGAGTCAGAGAGTTTCCTAGACGTGTTGGTTGTGCTTGGTCAGTCTGGAGGGTTATGCCTAGCGTGGATATGAGCTCCGCTAGCTTTCTACCGTGCACTTCCTCCTTCTTGTAGCCCCACACCTTGCTAGGAGCATTGAAGTCCCCTACAATGAGTAGGGGATCCCGACCAGCTATCTTCAGTGCCCGACTGAAGATGTCTGCAAAAGTTGTCTTTTAGCTTCGGCGGACAATATATGTTAAGTAAGTGTAGTTGTGGGTCGCAGCGCCGCAGGGGTAACACTGTGACCATGGTCTACGAATATGTTACCTGCAGGTCGAGGTCTACCCAGTGCTGAGCAGTATCGAAGATACATGTATCTTAGATACTATCTTAGATACTCTATGGGCATCTTGTATCTGTATCGCGATACGTCTCGAAATACGAGTATCTGTATCTGTATTTCCGATACATTCGATAATGTATCGTGTATCTTAAGATACAAGATACTTCTATCGCAACACAACCGTGCGAAACAATAATCGCTGGCCAAGCTCCACTTCTCAAGCTGGTACTGGTGTCACTAAGCCATCTGAATAATAATAATAATAATATCTGGGGTTTTACGTCCCAAAACCACGATATGATTATGAGAGACGCCGTAGTGGAGGGCTCCGGAAATTTCGACCATCTGGTGTTCTTTAACGTGCACCTAAATCTAAGTACACGGGCCTCTACCATTTCGCCTCCATCGAAATGGGACCGCCGCGGCCGGGATCGAACCCGCGACCTTCGGGTCAGCAGCCGAGCACCGTAACCGCTATACCACCGCGGCGGACAAGCCATCTGAATAAGTCTAAGGGCAGTGGCGTTATTTTATTTTTACGCCAGTCGTTCAGTGAGGGTAGAAAATGAGGAAGACAAGCACGCGGACGTCTACGCCCAGCCCACGCACCTTTTGTTTTCTCGATTTCTTTCCTTTTTAGTTGCGCCAATGCTATGACACTTGCTCTTAGCCACTGTACTGCGCCGCGTACTCCACTGCGTGTGGCGTCTATCGCGCAAATTCTGATGTTGTTACAGTGTCGTTATTGAAGATTCTCTTGCGTCTTGCTCCGTAACGAAATGTGATGCGTGCAAGAATGGGATTGCTTTGCGTCGCGTGGATTTTACATATCAGCGATTTGAAGGATCTCGTGATGTAAGTTTGACTTGCGTGCAATGAATTAACTTATATGCAAATAAGATTCTAACAACTTTAGCACCACTGGTACTGATGCTAGATCTAATAGAGCAAGCGTTTAACTAACAGAAAATATCTTGGCGTACCGTATTTTTCACTTCCATCTATATTTATTCAAAGAATTTATGAAATCATAATTTCTTTATTAGCACAAGTGCTTTCTTAGCTCTACATTACCTAGGTTTCTGCGCTATTTTTCTGGTCTGGTCACTGCAATATGTATTTTGTAACGCGTTCCCGAAATAAGATTTCTGGCTTTATTCTTCTGTCTGCTTTATTTCTACTACTGTTTACACATTTAGACGTTGCCAAGGCGATTTTGGAAACAAATATATTATTATGAGGGCGCGCCTTGAGTATACAGTACAAAATATTCTGCTTACCGCTTAAGAAAATAGCGAAATTGGGTTTGCATTATAATATTGGAAATCATTAGGAGCCATCTTAAAGACGTTAGGAAGGGGATTCGAGAAACGCTGTTTTACTGAATGCTCCGTTTTACTCATGAGCGTCCCAACGAGCCGTTTCAGGCAATTTTCCGTAGGCACTGAATTTTCTATTGTCTCAACAGGTAAGTTGACAATACTTCATGCTCATAGCTATTAAGGGCGCCGTCTGTATTGTGTTTCTGTACTCATTCAATGTGAATGTTTGATACACAACCACCTCTCTATTTTACTTGTATTTGTTTCCCTGTTTTAGGCAGTCTTAAATATTTTCCTATTACTAATCGCCACGTAATAAGCGAGAGAATAATAATAAAAGAAAGGCGGGGAGGTTAACCAGGGCTGAGCCTGGTAGGCTACCCTGCACTGGGGAAGGGGGGGAGGGGAAAGGAAAGTTAGAGAAGAGGAAATGGGAGCTATAAGCGGCAGTGTCCTGCGACGCTTTGTGCAACTATACAATACGTCTGAGACATTTCTGTGTTGCACATGTTCTCTCGTTGAAGAAAAATTGCTAAAATATTGCAGGTTAGTGAGCATATCAGCAAAAAATCCCTTACGCCAGCAGTATATAGAATCATGGAATTGCAATTTTACGTCATCTACGTATATACCAGGGGTCTCAAACTCAGCTTATAGCCGGCGAGCCGCAGTCGCGAAATTTAGCTCCAAGGGCCGGGACAGTGGGGGTCGGAGAGAGTTTGAACAAAATGACGTTGCCATTTGAAAGGATCCCGTATCTCATATATAGGTCATTTCTGAAGGGAATTTGGAGTCCGGATTCGAGAAACATCGATACCGATGTACACAACGAGTGAAATCTGGACGCAGATTGAAATGTAGATTTTTTGTTCCACGCCTATGTTTCAGCACATGGTCACCACAGGTTCCTGACGAAAGAAATGCTTGAGACCAGTCATGTCTGTGTAGCTCAGGAACATACTTATTTAGAAAATAAAAAACAAATGGGACGGAGACGGTCATGTGTGTCGGCCGGGTCGCTAGCGAGTGGTCTCAAACCCCGTATACACCATGCGTTCCCCCCTCAAAAAAAAAAGAAAAAAAAACCACTACCAGCATTGTTGCTGCTGTACACCTGTTCGGATATACGGTATTGTGCAAACCTTCTTTTACGGACAAGGTAAAAGTCCACACCGTTATTTGCGCCGTCGTGCGAAGCATAGAGTTTCCTACAATACTTACTAGAGGGAACTCTGGCGCTAGTGTTTATGGGAGCTGCAACGTATGACGCTTCAGCCAGCATGGGAATGATGGGTAGTGCACAAATTTGTCTAAACTTCGTTCTTTCGGCTCCGTTTGGCTCCGCGTCGGCTGCATCCGCTTTGTCGCAAAACAAAGTTCAGCAAAAGTCAGCAGTTTTACTTCACCACTTTAACTTTTTTAGACTCACCAAATCAAACGTGGTCACGAAGTTCACAACGGTCTATTCTTTTATCCAAAACGAACGCCAAAACACAGCAATAAACAAAGCCGCAAGTGCGTTTGAAGCCGCAAGCACGAAGACTAGGCAAATTTGTGTACTACCCATCATTCCCATGGTAGCTGAACGATCGCAGCGCCAGAGTCCCCTCTAGTTAATTTTAGGAAACTCTATGGTGCGAAGGCTTCCTATTGACGTTATTGTGATTATATGGTAACCCGCTAGCTGGTCGGCAAGCTGAGCAGCGACTCCCATCAATTGCAAAAATGACAAGCAAGAACCGCTGTCAGCGAAGTGTACAAAGGGTTGTCCTGTGAAGAAGCTAAAACAAGCCCCAATAAGCTCTTCTGGAAGGAAACTAATGTACTTTGAGCAAGAAGGGCAAAACTTTTAAGATACTAACAGACATTTCATTCAAGTGAAACAAAATAGGTCACAGTTAAGAAATTTTCTAGCAGACATTTTCGTGCATAGGCGTTTGCTGCTACATTATCTAAATCTATAATAACAAATTTGAGAATGTATCGAAGTATCTTAAGATACAATTACCAAGTATCGTATCGGATACAGTTATTGAGGCAGTATCTTGTATCTGTATCTCCAATACTTTTTGCCTTAGTATCTTGTATCGTATCGCGATACAATTTCAAAGTATCTTTGCCCAGCCCTGGGTCTACCTCTTCTGCCGTGTACGCTTTGTGCAAGAGGATGCAAGTAGATAGATCTCGCTGAAATGTATTGTACGCTGAAATTTTGGCTGAGGCCCCGGGTTCCTGTAGAGCCACGATGGCTGCTAGAAATTGGAATGTTTCTAAGTAGAGGCGAAAATGAGCGCGCTTAGCGGGATCCTTGAAGCCCCTACAATTCCACTGTACGATTGACAGTGGTTCCTGTCTTGAGTTAGCTCGCTTCTGTCGAGGTCCCTGCGCCATGATTAGCACTACTAGAAGCTTGCTGGCTCTCCGCTACCTGAGGGGTAGGAATGAGCCGGACGTCTTCGGTAGAATCCTCATCAATATTGCGGCAAACTTTGGAGGGGCGACCCACCTCCTTTACGGGTCCATCCCGCCTAAACAATTTAGGAGGAGCCTGAATCCAGGACTTGACATTTTGGGTCACCGCAGCGGTGATTTGCTGAGTGAGTGTAGTCACTAGCTGTTGCATCTGTGCCTGTATTATTTGAGCAATCATTGTTGGCAGCGGTGCTGTTTCGTCGGTGACACTTTTTTCGAGAGCCGTCATGCGGCTTTCCAAGTTGTTGATAAGAGGGCCATACGTCACAGGTCCCATGCCCGAGCACAGTGAGGCCGATTCGTCGCCGCTATCCAGAGTACCTGGTAAAGGCGGCTCTGCCCTAACGTTTTGGAGTGCAATGACTTTCCGTTCTAGCTGCTCATTTTTAGTTCGGAGAAGTGCTATCTCTTTCTTGAGTTCAAGTTCTAGAGGTGATGGGGAGCAGGAGGCGATCTCTGCCCAGGTGCTCACCTTGGATGTTGTGGCCGCGTTGCTGGTGTCAAGGGGCGAGAAGTCCCCTTCCTGGGAAAGTGGAGTCTTGACACTTTGTCCAGATGCGTTCCGGTTCTTATTCTTTTTAGATGTCTTGTTTTCGGGAGCAGGCCCGGTGGCTTGTCCGGACTTGCCCGATGACGAACCTCCGTTGCCGGAAGCCTTGCTCGTCTTGTTTCTAGGGGCCCCTTGTTGGTTTCCTGGGCGTTGAAGCCGGCGGAATTTTCCCTTGCAGTTTGCGGAGCCGGTGAGATGGGCCTCCCCACAAACCCACAAACCATGCACAAAGGGGCACACTCGTGTTCAGCTAGGCCCTGCTCGGAGGCGCCTACTTTCTGGCCACAATAGCCGCACCTTGCGACATCCGGATGTGGGCAATTGTCTATCCAGTGACCGATAGTTCCACAGCGATAGCAGGCTGGGACGGTCTTCTTATATTCCCTAACAACTGTGCATTCACTGTTGTAGTGTACGCAGCGGGGCACTCTCCGTCCCACGGAAGTGAGCACCGCCACGTTAGATGTTGCAAGCTTTCGCACGAAGGCCAGTTCGCCCTCGCGCCACACCACCTTTCCTTTAAAGGGACCGACAACTGGCCAGAACGGGTGATTAGATCCTGGTGGAAATGAAAAGGCCGTGAATTATAGTGACATATTCCAGAATACTTCTTGCGATCTGAGTAGGATTTATATTTTTAAATCGCGTTTGAAAGTAACAAAAATCGGTATGTCGCGCAGCCTAGCGCGAGCGCCATGTTGTACGTAGTCTAATGCTTTTACACGCACCAGAACGAGGGCTGAAAATTTGAATATGTATGTTATTGTCAATTCCCGTTTGTTTCTAAGGTAAAAGAAGTAAAGCATGAGATGCGGCGCTGCTTTCGTGGCTTCCAGTGAAACGGAGGCTGCGGCGCATGCGCGCGGCGTCCGGCGGCGTTTCCCGCGTAGCTCGACTATAGCTCGACTCTCGTCTGCTCTCGTCGTATCAGACTTTTGAAGAGTAGTACGCGAGTTTGCGCTGCTGCTCGCAAAATGCCATCGACTTACTGTTCTGTGGAGGATTGCTACCACTTCATGAACAGCACTTGTTTCGTTTTCGAAGGCTTAGCTTGGCTTGGCTTGACTAAAATGTGATAAAGCGACCTGTGTACGGCCAAAGTACTTCTGTAAGAATCCCCAGAAAAACGCTATAACTATTGTAAAATAATTTAATAGGCTAGAAAGCAGTAGTCGCGGCACCGCAGGCTTTGCAGACGTAACATTGCCTTTTCATACTTAGGGCATAACTTGTCACCACTGCTGGCGTATAATCGCTATCGCGCTCACCTCTCACTGTTTGCAGCATGTGATATTAAGACTGCATAATTGCTACAGATCGAAAAACTCTGATTACAAATGTTTTACGGCGTTATCCGCGTTACCACTCCGTGATTAGAAGCTCTAACCGGTAAGCTTCCCATTGCACTCAAGAAAACGGGTACCACAAAAGTTGGTTGTCGGTCCCTTTGAGTGATGCCGTTGTCTCATCTGCTCGCACGGTGATGACGCCTCGGCACACCTCTCCGTTGAGCTTGACATGGCCCCGCAGAGGAACGGAGCCAGATCCCATGTTGAGGTTCCAATCACGGGCTAGTTTGCTGCATCCACATGTTGCGTCTCGCAGACAATCAAGTTCTGTGTCCACACTGGCCAAACGTTGAGGGTAGCGGCAGCTTCGCCGCCGACGTACTGGGCGATGGCAGCGCCCAGATCTCCAGTTTGGAAGGCCGTCTTCAGGTGCAGAGTTTCACGGGGCTTCAACATCACGATGATATCATCTGCGCTCATCTTGGGAATATCGCGTGGGCGCCCCTTAATCAGCTTACTCTTCGGCTGTAGAGTGCGAGCACGGCCGTTGGAGGCGAGGCCATCGGGCTTCCCGGCAGCCGGCTTTGGCGTCATCTTGCGCTGGGCAGCTTTCCATCGTAGAGCCACGAGCTGGAAAAGGCCTTCATCTTCGATATTGGTGGGTCCATTTTCTGTGGCAGCAGCCTGTTTCACATCAATTTCAGTCCACGTCATGGCGGCTGGGTCGTAGCCGCGTTGGGTAGCGGTCGCCATCGTACGGAGTCTTCGAGGAAGGCAACGCACCGCCAGTGTCCAAGCTAACCTCATCGGAGGTTAGCTACTCCCGGCGTGGCGAAGAGACAAATCGGACGAAAAATGGTTAAATTTTGGCCCACCTGCGTCGGATCGGTGTCAGCAGGTTCCTCTTGATGTTAGGACGAAGTTCTCAACGCTTTCAGAAGGATAACATCGAAATTTCCACGGTCATTGGCAAAAATTTCCGGAGCCGACGCGCCGCACGTCCGATCTCAGCGACGCAAGCAGCGTCCTCCGGCCATGTTGGCGATGCGCTTTCGTAACGACGATGTTGTCTTCATTCAATGTCTTTACAGCGATGAGCTGTGTAGTTCAAGGCGAAGTCCTTACCTGCCTCATTCGACGCTGGCCTTGAAAAACGCGCTGTGCAGGAGAAAAACTCACTTGACATTAACAAATATTACGCGATAAAAAAGCAGAGCTCGAGCCGGATCAGATCGGTTAGTTGGGCGAGTTGGTGTGCTTCCATTTAGAACCAAATAAAAAGCTCGATAAATGAGCTCGTCTTCGTTTTTCGCGCTTGAAACAGCTTTGGACAGACCCTATGTAGTCACCATGTCGTGCAAGTGCTCACGTTAAGAGATTGCGGGGCAGAAGCGTCACCAGGCGCCACTCCATGTGAATTGCGTAACGAGAGGGTGGTTGAAAGCTGCCCACCTATTAGAAAGGCTGAGCTAAACTCATCATCATCCTCATTATTAACCAAGCATGCCACCCTACCAGTTCGGGTTTACAAAAAAAAAAAAAAACAACGTTCGACAGAGAGCGCCATACTGATGCAAAAAGAAGTAATCCTTGATGCTTTTGAACGCGAACTGCATGCACTTGGCATTTTCATCGACTATTCAAAGGCATTCGAGCGAATGAGTCACGTCACACTCACGATGGAATATTATGGTTTCAGCGGTTGTTTCTTCTCTATTATCAAGTCGTACCTACAGTACCGCCTGCACATTAACAACTCTCATTCATGCTTCAAACCATTACTACACGGCGTTCCACAGGGAAGCATTCTTAGCCCACTGCTTTTCAACTTATATACAAATGGCATTGTTGATATAGACGTCAATTTATCTTTTGTGATTTATGCAGACGACACAAGCTTATATTTATCACATCGCAGTCCACCTCTGCTTGCAAAAAGAAAGCGAATGAAGTGCTCAATGTGTTGAATCCTTGGAGTCAAATAAATTGCCTAACTATAAACGTTTCAAAGACAACAGTAGTTCTTTATCGCTCTAGAAATAAGCCACTTAATTCAAATATTATAACCTTGGGTGTCTTTTTTGGAGTAAATATGCAATGTAACCCACACATTGACCTTGTCCACTGCAATTTTTCGCGAATAGGGGGTATTCTTACACGTCTCCGTTACTTTCTATAAAA
Source organism: Rhipicephalus sanguineus (assembly GCF_013339695.2). NCBI lineage: Eukaryota > Metazoa > Arthropoda > Arachnida > Ixodida > Ixodidae > Rhipicephalus > Rhipicephalus sanguineus. The sequence goes on from NC_051182.1 coordinate 26,776,886, forward strand.
ACACACCAAATTAATTTTATACAATTCCCTTTTCTCATCCACATTAACATATGGATATCTGGTAGGGGATACAACGACTGAAACAAACGTGTTCAATATCCATCGCCTGCAGAAAAAAAGCAGTAAGAACCGTCTCCGACGAATGATATGACGCACAAACGAAACCCACATTTGAAGATCTTCGAATAACGTCATTGCCGAACCTGTTCGACACCCTTCTATTGAAACGGTATCATGCCTACCCCAAAAATTAACGACCCTTTTAGAAAAACTCGCAACGCTAACTCCACTTGCAAAAACAGACACACCATGAAGCAGCCATACTTGGAGCATTCCCTACAATCGTGCAAACTATGGCCGCCAAATGCTGATGTACTTGCTGCCACACGCTCTTACCTCCCTCGTTGATGCGTTAACACTTTCGTCTCAGCGAATATTCCCGTCGATAGTATGTTAACGAGGATTTCAAGTTCCAATTTTGGCGCTCTCTGAGCGCTTCTGGGCAGCTAACTCCATCCAAAGGGTAAAAGAGGCAGTATTTTATCAAGATCGCTTTTGAGCTTTTTTCCGCCGCGGGGGGATTTTAGGAGCGAAGCTCCTTAGCGTCGAGCCATGTTCCTACCTCGTTGTGACACGCTAGTACTAGAAGCGCTCGCTCTCGCGCTCGCGCCACAGAGAAGTTTTCTTCCTCTTGTACTTCGAGCACCTTGATGATGATGCCAATGAGGTAAAGGAGCCATGTCCCTCCCTCGTTGTGTCACGCTAATACTGAAGGCGCTCGCTCTCGCGCCAGAGAGAAGTCTTCTTCCTCTTGTACTTCGAGTGCCTTGATGATGATGCCAATCAGGAAAAGGAGCCATGTCCCTCCCTTGTTGTGACACGCTAGTACTGGAAGCGCTCGCTCTCGCGCTCGCGCCACAGAGAAATCTTCCTCCTCTTGTACTTCCAGCGCCTAGATGATGATGCCAATGAGGAAAAGGAGCCACGTACCTCCCTTGTTGTGACACGCTAGTACTAGAAGCGCTCGCTCTCGCGCTCGCGCCACAGAGAAGTCTTCTTCCTCTTGTACTTCGAGTGCCTTGATGATGATGCGAATTGGGAAATTTTCAGAATCACAGCATATCCACGAAGTGAATGATGACGAGTGGGCGAAGCTCCGCTCACGCCAAAGAGAAGTCTTCTTCCTCTTGTACTTCGAGTGCCTTCATGATGATGCGAATGAGGAAAATTTCAGAATCACAGCATATCCACGAAGTGAATGATGACGAGTGGGCGAAGCTGCGCTCGCGCCAAAGAGAAGTCTTCTTCCTCTTGTACTTCGACTGCCTTGATGATGATGCCAATGGGGAAAATTTCAGAATGGGAGCCTATCCACGAAGTGAATGATGACAAGTGGGCGAAGCTCCGCTCGCGCCAAAGAGAAGTCTTCTTCCTCTTGTACTTCGACTGCCTTGATGATGATGCCAATGGGGAAAATTTCAGAATGGGAGCCTATCCACGAAGTGAATGATGACAAGTGGGCGAAGCTCCGCTCGCGCCAAAGAGAAGTCTTCTTCGTCTTGTACTTCGACTGCCTTGATGATGATGCCAATGGGGAAAATTTCAGAATGGAGCCTATCCACGAAGTGAATGATGACAAGTGGGCGAAGCTCCGCTCGCGCCAAAGAGAAGTCTTCTTCCTCTTGTACTTCGAGTGCCTTGATGATGATGCGAATGGGAAAAATTTCAGAATCACAGCATATCCACGAAGTGAATGATGACGAGTGGGCGAAGCTCCGCTCGCAACAAAGAGAAGTCTTCTTCCTCTTGTACTTCGAGTGCCTTGATGATGATGCCAATGAGGAAAAGGAGCCATGTCCCTCCCTTGTTGTGACACGCTAGTACTGGAAGCGCTCGCTCTCGCGCTCGCGGCACAGAGAAATCTTCTTCCTCTTGTACTTCGAGCGCCTTGATGATGATGCCAATGAGGAAAAGGAGCCACGTCCCTCCCTTGTTGTGACACGCTAGTACTGGAAGGGCTCGCTCTCGCGCTCGCGCCAGAGAGAAGTCTTCTTCTTCTTGTACTTCGAGTGCCTTGATGATGATGCGAATGGGGAAAACCTCAGAATCGGAGCCTATCCACTAAGTGAATGATGATGAGTGAGCGAAGCTCCGCTCGCGCCAAAGAGAAGTCCTCTTCCTCTTGTACTTCGAGTGCCTTGATGATGATACGAATGGGGAAAATTTCAGAATCGGAGCCTATACACGAAGTAGGTGATGACAAGTGGGCGAAGCTCCGCTCGCGCCAAAGAGAAGTCTTCTTCCTCTTGTACTTCGAGTGCCTTGATGATGATGCCAATGGGGAAAATTTCAGAATGGGAGCCTATCCACGAAGTGAATGATGACGAGTGGGCGAAGCTCCGCTCGCGCCAAAGAGAAGTCTTCTTCCTCTTGTACTTCGAGTGCCTTGATGATGATGCGAATGGGGAAATTTTCAGAATCGGAGCCTATCCACTAAGTGAATGATGACGAGTGGGCGAAGCTCCGCTCGCGCCAAAGAGAAGTCCTCTTCCTCTTGTACTTCGAGTGCCTTGATGATGATGCGAATGGGGAAAATTTCAGAATCAAAGCCTATCCACTAAGTGAATGATCACGAGTGAGCGAAGCTCCGCTCGCGCCAAAGAGAAGTCTTCTTCCTCTTGTACTTCGAGTGCCTTGATGATGATGCGAATGGGGAAAATTTCAGAATGGGAGCCTATCCACGAAGTGAATTATGACAAGTGGGCGAAGCTCCGCTCGCGCCAAAGAGAAGTCTTCTTCCTCTTGTACTTCGAGTGCCTTGATGATGATGCCAATGGGGAAAATTTCAGAATGGGAGCCTATCCACGAAGTGAATGATGACGAGTGGGCGAAGCTCCGCTCGCGCCAAAGAGAAGTCTTCTTCCTCTTGTACTTCGAGTGCCTTGATGATGATGCGAATGGGGAAAATTTCAGAATCGGAGCCTATCCACTAAGTGAATGATGACGAGTGGGCGAAGCTCCGCTCGCGCCAAAGAGAAGTCCTCTTCCTCTTGTACTTCGAGTGCCTTGATGATGATGCGAATGGGGAAAATTTCAGAATCGGAGCCTATCCACTAAGTGAATGATGACGAGTGGGCGAAGCTCCGCTCGCGCCAAAGAGAAGTCCTCTTCCTCTTGTACTTCGAGTGCCTTGATGATGATGCGAATGTGGAAAATTTCAGAATCGGAGCCTATCCACTAAGTGAATGATGACGAGTGGGCGAAGCTCCGCTCGCGCCAAAGAGAAGTCTTCTTCCTCTTGTACTTCGAGTGCCTTGATGATGATGCGAATGAGGAAAATTTCAGAATCACAGCATATCCACGAAGTGAATGATGACGAGTGGGCGAAGCTGCGCTCGCGCCAAAGAGAAGTCTTCTTCCTCTTGTACTTCGACTGCCTTGATGATGATGCCAATGGGGAAAATTTCAGAATGGGAGCCTATCCACGAAGTGAATGATGACAAGTGGGCGAAGCTCCGCTCGCGCCAAAGAGAAGTCTTCTTCCTCTTGTACTTCGACTGCCTTGATGATGATGCCAATGGGGAAAATTTCAGAATGGGAGCCTATCCACGAAGTGAATGATGACAAGTGGGCGAAGCTCCGCTCGCGCCAAAGAGAAGTCTTCTTCCTCTTGTACTTCGAGTGCCTTGATGATGATGCGAATGGGAAAAATTTCAGAATCACAGCATATCCACGAAGTGAATGATGACGAGTGGGCGAAGCTCCGCTCGCAACAAAGAGAAGTCTTCTTCCTCTTGTACTTCGAGTGCCTTGATGATGATGCCAATGAGGAAAAGGAGCCATGTCCCTCCCTTGTTGTGACACGCTAGTACTGGAAGCGCTCGCTCTCGCGCTCGCGGCACAGAGAAATCTTCTTCCTCTTGTACTTCGAGCGCCTTGATGATGATGCCAATGAGGAAAAGGAGCCACGTCCCCTCCCTTGTTGTGACACGCTAGTACTGGAAGGGCTCGCTCTCGCGCTCGCGCCAGAGAGAAGTCTTCTTCTTCTTGTACTTCGAGTGCCTTGATGATGATGCGAATGGGGAAAACCTCAGAATCGGAGCCTATCCACTAAGTGAATGATGATGAGTGAGCGAAGCTCCGCTCGCGCCAAAGAGAAGTCCTCTTCCTCTTGTACTTCGAGTGCCTTGATGATGATACGAATGGGGAAAATTTCAGAATCGGAGCCTATACACGAAGTAGGTGATGACAAGTGGGCGAAGCTCCGCTCGCGCCAAAGAGAAGTCTTCTTCCTCTTGTACTTCGAGTGCCTTGATGATGATGCCAATGGGGAAAATTTCAGAATGGGAGCCTATCCACGAAGTGAATGATGACGAGTGGGCGAAGCTCCGCTCGCGCCAAAGAGAAGTCTTCTTCCTCTTGTACTTCGAGTGCTTGATGATGATGCGAATGGGGAAATTTTCAGAATCGGAGCCTATCCACTAAGTGAATGATGACGAGTGGGCGAAGCTCCGCTCGCGCCAAAGAGAAGTCCTCTTCCTCTTGTACTTCGAGTGCCTTGATGATGATGCGAATGGGGAAAATTTCAGAATCAAAGCCTATCCACTAAGTGAATGATCACGAGTGAGCGAAGCTCCGCTCGCGCCAAAGAGAAGTCTTCTTCCTCTTGTACTTCGAGTGCCTTGATGATGATGCGAATGGAGAAAATTTCAGAATGGGAGCCTATCCACGAAGTGAATTATGACAAGTGGGCGAAGCTCCGCTCGCGCCAAAGAGAAGTCTTCTTCCTCTTGTACTTCGAGTGCCTTGATGATGATGCCAATGGGGAAAATTTCAGAATGGGAGCCTATCCACGAAGTGAATGATGACGAGTGGGCGAAGCTCCGCTCGCGCCAAAGAGAAGTCTTCTTCCTCTTGTACTTCGAGTGCCTTGATGATGATGCGAATGGGGAAAATTTCAGAATCGGAGCCTATCCACTAAGTGAATGATGACGAGTGGGCGAAGCTCCGCTCGCGCCAAAGAGAAGTCCTCTTCCTCTTGTACTTCGAGTGCCTTGATGATGATGCGAATGGGGAAAATTTCAGAATCGGAGCCTATCCACTAAGTGAATGATGACGAGTGGGCGAAGCTCCGCTCGCGCCAAAGAGAAGTCCTCTTCCTCTTGTACTTCGAGTGCCTTGATGATGATGCGAATGTGGAAAATTTCAGAATCGGAGCCTATCCACTAAGTGAATGATGACGAGTGGGCGAAGCTCCGCTCGCGCCAAAGAGAAGTCCTCTTCCTCTTGTACTTCGAGTGCCTTGATGATGATGCGAATGGGGAAAATTTCAGAATCACAGCCTATCCACTAAGTGAATGATGACGAGTGGGCGAAGCTCCGCTCGCAACAAAGAGAAGTCTTCTTCGTCTTGTACTTCGACTGCCTTGATGATGATGCCAATGGGGAAAATTTCAGAATGGGAGCCTATCCACGAAGTGAATTATGACAAGTGGGCGAAGCTCCGCTCGCGCCAAAGAGAAGTCTTCTTCCTCTTGTACTTCGAGTGCCTTGATGATGATGCCAATGGGGAAAATTTCAGAATGGGAGCCTATCCACGAAGTGAATGATGACGAGTGGGCGAAGCTCCGCTAGCGCCAAAGAGAAGTCTTCTTCCTCTTGCACTTCGAGTGCCTTGATGATGATGCGAATGGGGAAAATTTCAGAATCGGAGCCTATCCACTAAGTGAATGATGACGAGTGGGCGAAGCTCCGCTCGCGCCAAAGAGAAGTCCTCTTCCTCTTGTACTTCGAGTGCCTTGATGATGATGCGAATGGGGAAAATTTCAGAATCGGAGCCTATCCACTAAGTGAATGATGACGAGTGGGCGAAGCTCCGCTCGCGCCAAAGAGAAGTCTTCTTCCTCTTGTACTTCGAGTGCCTTGATGATGATGCGAATGGGGAAAATTTCAGAATCGGAGCCTATCTACTAAGTGAATGATGACGAGTAGGCGAAGCTCCGCTCGCAACAAAGAGAAGTCTTCTTCCTCTTTTACTTCGAGTGCCTTGATGATGATACGAATGGGGAAAATTTCAGAATCGGAGCCTATACACGAAGTGAGTGATGACGAGTGGTCGAAGCTCCGCTCGCGCCAGAGAGAAGTCTTCCTCTTGTACTTCGAGTGCCTTGATGATGATGCGGATGGGGAAAATTTCAGAATCGGAGCCTATCCACTAAGTGAATGATGACGAGTGGGCGAAGCTCCGCTCGCGCCAAAGAGAAGTCCTCTTCCTCTTGTACTTCGAGTGCCTTGATGATGATGCGAATGGGGAAATTTTCATAATCGGAGCATATCCACGAAGTGAATGATGACGAGTAGGCGAAGCTCCGCTCGCAACAAAGAGAAGTCCTCTTCCTCTTGTACTTCGAGTGCCTTGATGATTATGCGAATGGGGAAAGTTTCAGAATCACAGCATATCCACGAAGTGAATGATGACGAGTGAGCGAAGCTCCGCTCGCGCAAAAGAGAAGTCTTCTTCCTCATGTACTTCGAGCGCCTTGATGATTATGCGAATGGGGAAAGTTTCAGAATCACAGCCTATCCACGAAGTGAATGATGACGAGTGAGCGAAGCTCCGCTCGCACAAAAGAGAAGTCTTCTTCCTCATGTACTTCGAGCGCCTTGATGATTATGCGAATGGGGAAAATTTCAGAATCACAGCATATCCTCGAAGTGAATGATGACGAGTGGGCGCAGGCAAAACCACATGTACTAATTGAAAAAGATGAAGCAAGCGAAAAATATAAAGAAAGAAAAAAAATAACAGAAACAGAAATGGAGATAAATAAAGAGAAAAAAAACGAAAAGAGAAAAAGAGAGGAGGAAAGAAAGAGAAAACGGAAGAGAAACAAAAAAGGCTTCCAAGCTCCGCACTTCCTTCAGGCTCGATCAGAGGGACTTGCATTTATCTCGTCTTCACAAATTTCAGGTTGGATCCCATACAAGAACCATTGGCTTTACATTTCACCGATCATAAGGCGGTCATAATGAAAGGAAAACGCCGCCCACATCTCAACACCATATACGCGGTGTCATTAATAAACGACTTTGTATATACTGTACACACGTGTTGTCACGTCTTTGCATGATTGGGTGGGCAATGTACGGGGGGATTCACGGTTAATGATACCCCGGAGCTTCGCCCAATCACCATCATTCACTTCGTGGATATGCTGCGATTTTTTAAAGCTCCTTCGCAGTCGGGACGGTGAGCGCTCGTGGTTTCGGTTACGGCGTCGACGTCGCTCGCGGGTGCCCCACGAGAACGGCGAATTTCGACGGATTCCGATTAATCTGATCGTCAGTATCTGGATGATGATAGCAGCACAGACACGGAAGACGACTTCGATTCGTTCATCTTCAGTACGGACGGCGACAGTGCATCAAATCAACCCGCAACATCAGCAGGTATCTACCAGTAAGTTTCGCTCTCTCCTCAGGCCGTTATATCGCTGCCGCGCGTTGACGCAAACGTATACAGCGCGTCCTAAAGGTCGCAGCTCTTATCTGCAAGGTGTCAACTTCGTACGGGCGGGTGCATTTGGCGCCGGCTGCAGAAACAGCGGACTTTTCTCCGCGAAGACGGCGCGAAGTGAACCTTGACATCGCGCCCCTGAGTGCCGCGCGGAGGCTTCTTCTTGTTTTTCAGCGCATAAATCGTCAGAGAGATATGCAACCACACAAATACGTGTGGGTGCATATTTTCGTAAAGCCAACGCACAGTGAGCCAACCTTTGTTTCACCGTCTCGAGAAACTGCTTCGCGCGGTGGCATCATAGGTACTAGTGCTTATATTTTTGTATGTATGTAAATAAACTTTGTACTTGCAGAGCTTATATTTGCAGTATTATTCTATACGGGCTTCGGGCTTAGAACGTTTATCTCGATTTTTTTTATGTTTACCTGTGAAGAGAAGCATTGATATCTTTTTATTTTTTTTGTCTTGCATTTTTTTTGTTTTGACATTTTGTTGATAAAATTAAAAATATACCTTTGTTTGCAATTAATACTTTTGCAAACAACAATTCTTCTTCTATCATTTGATACCCTAAACTTTAGCATGAAATAATTTCTGTAGCAGGAAAAAAATATTTCCTGGACTACCCAAGAACAACCAATTTTTCCCGCGGTCACGAAAGTGTTCGACCAATAGCCATTCTATAACTACTGAAGTTATAATCCACAAGTGCAATTCTATCCTCACCACTTTTTAGTGCTGTCATCTAAATGAGCACTGATTTCTACCTAAAGCCATCGCTGTGTTTATAGGCTTTTCCTGACTGCTACTTATCTGTTGTTCACTGCTATTTTGATTTGTATAGCTTTGTAAATGGGGCGCTGGCCTTTGTCAAGCCATTACAGGCTTTTTGCTACCACCCTGCAGCATCACGAGTGTTGTATCCCTTTCTGTTGAGGCTGAAATGAAGTTATTATATTATATTATACTATTTGCATGCATGACGAGCTAGTAAACGCTACTATACCTCTATCGTCAACGGTATGTTATGCTGTAATTGTGAGTTTTATGAGAAGTTTAGCCAAACTAGAGTTTTCTTAATTGTGTTGCAATACATGTTTTATGCTAGGCCATGGCACTCGTATATTGAAGTAAAACGCCAGGCCTGCGCGGAAACCACAGTACAGTCGCATCGAAAGCTGGAAAAGCGCCATTTCTAGAGCCCGCTGTAAACTATGCTGGGGCTACTCATACAAGTGCACTAGCAAGGTACTCACTACGCCACAAGTCATAGTTTTTTTGAAGTAGGGATGCACCCACTACGCCATTTTTTGTCATTCCGCGGAGAAGCGAGGTACCAGCTACACATCTGTAAGGTAATATGTGCGCATTGTTGATGCGACGGCTGATGGCGATAGAGAATTATGGCTGAGCCCTATGCAATGGGCTGGAAGCTTTAAATGGCCCACTAGTTACGCAATATGAAGTGCGTTAAGGAGAGTCCTCGCACTATATGACATTCGTATAGGTTTTTTTTTTTTTCGGAAACAATTTCAAGAGTGGCATAGCTCTGCGGTAGAACATCTGCTTGCCACGCAGAAGCCCTGGGTTCGATTCCCACTAGAATATAAGTTCCTCTTTATTATTTATTTACAAAATCTTTTGTTTTCATCTATTTCCAATTTTCGTTCCTGGATAACGCTGATTTTTCGCTCACTACCAACGAAGCTGACGCAGACACCGGAATTTCTATGAAAGGAGCCCTTTAACGCTGTCGCGTTTGTACCCACCCATACCATAACATCTCGCAAAAAATGCCAGGCCTGCGCGGAAAGCGCAGAACAGACACAGCGAAAGCTGGAAGAGCGGCATTTCTAGAACCCGTTATAAACTCTCTTGTGGCTACTAATACAAGTACATTAGCAAGGTACCCACTACGGCACAAATCATACTTTTTGGTAAGTTGGTAAGCACGCAGCACGACATTATTCGTTATTCTGCGGAGAAGCCAGGTACCATTTGTAAGGCATTATGTGCATTTTGTTGATGCGATGGTTGATGACGATGAAGAGTTATGGCTCAGCCCTCTGTAATGGGCTCGAAGCTTTAAACAACCCACTAGTTACGTAATTCATATTGTGTGACGCCCGGTCGTTATTTCACTCTCCCACCACGCTATATAACATACGTTAACGTGAGAAAGAGAGAGAGAGGGGGGGGGAGAACTTTATTGAAACACTGAGGAAATGGATCATGGGGGACTTAAGGGCTTCCTCGGCAACCAGTACAATGCACTTGCGCGGAACCCACAAGGTTATAAATAATCATAATTTTTGTGAAGTAGAGAAGCAGCCACTATGCCACTTTAAGTGATCCTGCGGAGAACGGTGGTACAAGCTAAACACCCGTAAGGCATGTGGGGTTGCATGCGAAACCCATTGTGTCTTCAACGCGGCGCCTCGGCTCATGATATTGCCACGTGCGTTTCTTATCATCACTTTTGCTGTATTCGGTTTCTCGCCCACAAAGACTGTCAGCAACGCTCAGCGCAAACCGCGCCCGTTGTTCGAGAAGCTTCGCGATTATTGTAGATCGTTTTGTTAAGATTGAGCGCAAGACGCGAACACTCGAGCTTATTCTAGAGCTTTCGCGACAACCAGCGATAACGCTGGAAGACTCGACGGCACATGTATAAACGCCGACGCGCTTCACCACTTGTCAGATTATCGACGGCCGACGCTCTGTTCGCCGCTATCAGTGTACAGCGTGTATTGTTGTAGGTTGAGTTTCCGTTTCACGGCCACAAGTTCGGCCAAACAAAAAGTTTCATTTTGGACACGCCGCCTGCTTCCCTCGTCAGCGTCACGACCACGTGACGTCTGGTGGAGGTGCTTCCCGGTCCATGTACCGTACGCCCCCTTACAACCGTGAGCCAAGCCCACACCGTCAAGGGGACATCGACGACAACCAGCGCGCCAGCCGCAGGCAGCAAGGTCTCCCACCCGAATACGGACCCCTACCCGACAATACCAAGACCGCGACGACGAAGACGACAAGCGCACCATGACAGCCACTGCGCCACCACCCGCGATCGTGATGCAGCTGCCAAGGAAGCCGCCGATATTTCGGCGATCATCATTTGAGGACCCGGAAACGTGGCTCGAGTCGTACGAGAGGACTGCCGCTTTCAATAACTGGGACAATTACGCTATGTGTACTTCGCGTTGGAAGACAGCGCCAGGACATGGTTCGAGAACAGGGAGTCTACCCTGACAACGTGGGACATCTTCCAGACCAGCTTCCTCGCAGCGTTCACAAGCGTCGTGCGAAAGGAAAGGGCCGCCGCATTACTGCAAACACGGGTCCAGCTCCCGAACGAAAAGATCACAATATTCGCGGAAGAAATGACCAGACTCTTCCGCCACACCGACCCTAACATGACCGAGGAGAAGAAGGTCCGTTTCCTCATGCGAGGAGTAAGGCAAGAGCCCTTCGCTGGGCTCATGCGGAACCCACCCAAGACAGTCCAGGAATTCGTCTCCGAGGCCACAACAATCGAGAGCCCTCTGGAAATGCGCACCCGCCAGTATAATCGCCTATCGATTCAAGACAGCCCAGCTGTTCATGCTCTCGGCTCCGACGACCTGTGCGAAACGATCCGAGCGATCGGGCGGGAGGAACTGCGCAAGCTGTTACCCTCACCACAGCCTTAAGTCGACTCGATCGCAGACGTCGTTCGAGCAGAAATCCAACAGTCGCTGGGCACCTTTGAACCGTCACAGCCTCAGCCGCAAGCCATGAGCTACGCTGCTGCAGCCCGACGCTCCCGCGCCGCGCCCACATCAAGACACCGCCTCGACGCAGTTCCGTCACCAGACACCGCCGCTACCGCTGCCACCATCGACGCCCTACCGCCCACCTGTCGGCCAGCGCTACACCCCGAGGAAGACCGACGTTTGGCGCACCCCTGACAACCGCCCGCTCTGCTACCACTGCGGGGAGGCCGGCCACACGTACCGCCGCTGCCAGTACCGACAGATGGGGCTACGCGGATTCGCCGTCAACGCGCCGCGCCCGCAACCAGGCGAACGGCCTCGCGACATCGACGATTACCTAGCGGAACACAGTGGCAAGAACGACGACCTTCCCGCTCGCCGTCGCCCGGCCGCTACATGTCATCGCACCACCGGCAGTAAACTGGCCCAAACCGGGGCCGGTCGCCTAGCCCGTATCCGGGAAACTAAGGGCAGCAACCGATGGAGGTGCGGTTGCGGTACGACAAAATGCCGAAGGTCCTCCGCGGCCGCCGACGACGACAACGCGAGGAGACCTGCAGAAGACGACGCGAAGCAGACGAAGCCCTGCCGACGAAACCTCGCGGACCGAAGTAGACCTGACGAAGCAACGTGGGAGCAGCGGAACAAACCGACGTAGCCGTTACCTGCCCGACGCCACGACCTAACTGCAACGCAAGACGACGAACTAGCGACTTCGACGTTCTTAACGACGGCCACAGCGTCACAACTCTCGTCGACACCAGAGCCGACTATTCTGTCATCAGTGGACCGTTCGCCACGAAGCTGAAGAAAGTTAGGACAGCCTGGGAAGGCCCCGAAATCCGGACAGATGGAGACCACCTGATAACGCCGATTGGTGTCTGCACGGCGAGAGTCACCGTCAATAACCGGACTTATCCTGCGAGCTTTGTAATCCTACAAAACTGCTCCAGGGATGTGATACTTGGAATCGACTTCCTAAATGACTACGGCACCGTCATCGACCTGACGTCTGAGTCGATAACACTAATCCAGACAAAGCGCTCCCGCCCCACGCGACGCCAGGGAACCATGCTTTGAATGTGATAGAAGAGCAGGTGACCGTTCCGCCGCGCCCCATCGTCATTATTTCCATCGGCACCGAAAACCTGCGAACCTTGAAGGCGTCATGGAGGGCGATCAGCACCTACTCCTGAACCGTCAAATTTGCGTCGCAAGAGGTATAGCCGAGCTGCATGACGGTAAAGCAAAGGTAGTGCTGACAAACTTCAGCCACGAATATAGGCACCTCAACATTGGTACGACGGTCGCCTACATCGACGAATGTGTTGCCGCCAGCAATGCTTTCGCCCTCTTCGATGCTGCCCAACCTGCTTCGACGAATCAAGGTACCGAACCAAATTTCTACGTCAACCCGAGCCTTCCGAAGGTCAAGCAAGACCAGCTCAAAACCCTGCTCCTGCAATACAAGGACTGCCCTCGTCGTCGTCAAGAATTCGACAGACCCCAGTCGCGAAACATCGCATCATAACAGAAGAAAGTGCCCGACCAATCAGTCAGAGCCCGTACTGAATTTCGACGCGAGAACGCGAGGCCGTCAAGAAAGAGGTCGACGAAATGGTACGCGATATCATCCAGCCGTCCAAGAGTCCGTGGGCGTCACCCGTGGTGTTAGTGAGGAAGAAGGATGGGACCCTACGTTTCTGCGTCGATTATCGTCGCCTGAACAAAATCACGAAAAAGGGCGTGTACCCTCTCCCACGTATAGACGACGTCCTAGATCGACTCCACAACGCGAAGTACTTTTCTTCGATGGACCTCAAGACCAGCTACTGGCAAATCGAAGTCGACGAGAGAGACCGAGAAAAGACTGCCTTCATAACACCGGACGGCCTGTTCGAGTTCAAGGTCATGCCCTTCGGTCTTCGCTCGGCACCTGCGACTTTCCAACGAGTCATGGATACAGTATTAGCTGGCATGAAGTGTCAAACTTGCCTTGTTTACTTGGACGACGTCGTTGTGTTTTCCTCGAACTTCGACGAACACCACCAGCGCCTCGAATCCGTACTTCAAGCGATCAAGAACTCCGGGCTCACCCTGAAGCCAGAAAAGTGCCGCTTCGCGTACGAGGAGCTCTTGTTTTTGGGTCACGTGATCAGCAAGACTGGAGTGCGCCCAGACCCGCAGAAAACAGCTGCCATCGTCGTTTTCCCGCCACCCAACGACAAGAAGGCCGTGCGCCGATTTCTCGGCTTGTGCGCCTATTGCAGACGCTTTGACAAACACTATTCACGGATCGCCGAGCCACTAACGTAGCTCACGAAGACCGACGTCGAATTCAAGTGGCAAAAAGCGCAAGTCGAAGCATTTCATGAACTGAAACGACGCCTGCAGACGATCCTTCAGGTTGCTGTTACAGTGTGCGTCGTGCAGAAGCCTTGATATGATGTACGTGTCTGTGTGTTCGTATACATTATTATCTGAGTATTTCACTGCGGTGTCTATTTACCAGGGTAATCACATGAAGAGACAATAACATACGGTCTCACCTTTTTATTTAAGCTTGTCAGGGTATTAAAATTACTTTGTATTTTTATACTTTCCTCATCACAGTTAGTAACTTAAGCAGTAAGTTCATTTTACAGGGAAGCTGTACACCTCTCCCCCGGAACGGTTTCGTCTCCGTGGACTAAAAACAAAACGCCAGGCCCCTAAACGAACAACAGACGCTCGCGTTGGTGTGCTACTCCGCTAGCAGATGAGCGCGTTTCTTGCGTTTTAGCCTCGGACGCTGACGAAGGGCATTCGGGTAGGTGGACAGACGAGCCGACGAACCGTCGTTCGCTGTAGACTCGTGCGTAACTGCAACGCCACAACTAAATTTCGACCTCTGGGTGGTTTTGGGGCCCTTTATAATTACAGGCAAACGACATATGTTTCTTTACAATCAGGCATACAGCATAGAGTTCAGTAATCATTTCAATAAAGGAAACCACAAAACAAGCATCAAATCCGCATGCTGGAAGATAAGGCGCCTGTGAACAACGAGAACACCTTTCCACGCGTTCCCGGTAAATATTAGGTTGTAGCTGCTTTGCACTTCACGCGAGGGCTTCGAATGACGTCAAACGGTCCTTCCTCCTCCCCGCGTGTGTTTCCCGTTTTCATATATAAACGGAAGATCCGTCTAGAAACTCATTCAGTTCATTCTAAGACTGCCATGGGTTGACCACGAGAATTGAAGACACCAGAAGAACAGCGTGAATACAATGTTTGGCCCCAAAGGAACAAGGTCGTCTTGCTGAAAATGGTCGCGAAACCAATCACAGTCTAACAAAGCGACCACAAGCGATGATCACTACCATTACTCCAAAGTAATAATAATAAAACACACCCCCTATCACCATGTGTGGTGTTTCCATGTGTGAATGGAAATGTGGTGTTTCCATGTGTGAATGGAATGGATATTCACGTTCGCAGGGTGGGATGGCAGCCAATTTTTCGAACAGCTTACAACGGGAATTTACTTACAACCGTAGGCGTGCGCACGGGGGAAGGGGGGGGGGGGGGGTAGGTGCCTCCTTCCCCACGAATCGTCTGTAGGGGGGCGCCAATTCTGCGCGATACCTTTACTCATTCGGACTTGTGACGTCATTTTTCATGCGCAGGGCTACGCATGTTTTTTTGTCGATAATGGCAACCAAGGAACCCTGATGTTGTATCCAAAGAACTCTCTACTTCCCCATTTTACCCCGGAAAGCCGCGGGCCGATGGCGGACCTTTGTGGGAAGCGCGACATCGCTTTATTTTCATTTTTGCATTCATTGCGAAGCTCGTTTTCTTTCAGACTCGACCAACGGGCGGGGAGAGGGGGGGGGGGTTACAGCGCTAAATATACGAGGACGAAGAACAAAGAAACGACACGAATTCGTGTCGTTTCTTCTAATTAACTGCAGTTGTGAGTCAGCGCTCGTTTCGTTACCTTCTTTGTTCTTCGTCCTCGTCTGTTTAGCGCTGTAAGCTGTTCAAAAATGAACTGTCACCAACTAGCCCAGGTTTCCCTTTTTGTTAAGTAGTAAGTGTCGTGGTAGTAAAGTTTCTAACTTTGCAGTTACTACCTTCCATTCCTACGCAGGCAGTATATACCGTGACAAGAACTTACTACCTCAAATTCAGTAAGTACCACTACATTTTTTAAGAGTGTGGCAAGAGCTCACGAGATCTCTCAAGCTCCTATGGTGATGGTGGTGAAGACTGCTTTCGCCTTCGAGTTATCTTTGGCTAAAGCATGAGGGACCCTATGAGCTTTGTGTGTGTGTGTGTGTGTGTGTGTGTGTGTGTGTGTGTGTGTGTGTGTGTGTGTGTGTGTGTGTGTGTGTGTGTGTGTGTGTGTGTGTGTGTGTGTGTGTGTGTGTGTGCGCGCGTGTGTGCGCGCGTGTGCGCGTGTGTGTGTGTGTGTGTGTGTGTGTGTGTGTGTGTGCGTGCGTGCGTGCGTGCGTGCAGGCGCGCGTGCGTGCGTGCGTGCGTGCGTGCGCACTTTCCTCCTCCTTGGGCCCTTCCTCAAAATCAAGTCGACACGTGTGCACCTCTGATCGTTTGTTGCGCACCGGCGCTCACCTCCTTGTCAGTGCCCCGTGGATCGGCAGATGACTTGCGCTTGGCGGCCGCGAAGACGTCTTCGACGGTGGGTGTGGAAGCGGCGACGGGGGCCCCGAACGTGGTCGCCGCATCTGCCTGGCCCTCGATTGCCCTGGGCAGGGACGAAGAGGCCGCTATCGTGGTGGACTCCGTACGGCGTTTCTCCACGGGCACCACTCGCGGCGCATCCTGTACGTCAAAGGCACGCGGGCATCACGCCTAAATTAATACAACTGAGAGAAGAAACTTAGCAAAACCTTAGATTAAGGAAACGCGTTAACACCTCTACCCTACATTGACTTCTCTGGTCAGTTCCCTCTAGCCTCTACTATATCGCAAATGCTTTTGAAGATAGCACTTTCCCCCAAGCTAATGCAATGGAACTATTGCATGTGCGAGTGCTTACTGCAAATGATGTTATTCGTGAATTCCAGCGTAACTTTCAATGTATTTAATTTGTACTTATATTGATGTTGTATGATTTTGTTCTCTTACCGCTATCACGTTCAGGGTGTCGAACGAAACACCGAAAACCGTACCCGAACCGAAACACGCTGCAACTGAACCTGAATCCGAACTGATATTCTCGGAACGTGCCTGAACCCCAACCAAACGTGCACAGAAAAAAATGCCCCCACCTCCCCGAAGGGAATCGTGATGAAATGCGAATGCATTTCTTGCGCCGAGAGTACACGGCGTAACAATCTTAATGGCGTAAAGCTGGACACATCGACGCGCTCAAGTGTCTCGCTTTTGGGCGCCTCTTTCAACGAACGCTTCCTACGTGCGTTCCTAATCACCTCAGAGATGTTGCCACCACCTTCAATGCAGCACAAACGCGTTTAGAACGCGCTGTTTTCAGGCTGTGCCAAGGCAGCACAAACGCTACAAATGCGTTTCAAGCGCACTGCATTGAGGCGGTGGCGCAGGGAGGAGAGAGAGCGAACGGCGAGAGAAGGAGCGGCGAAGCACTGCACCTACCCTCTCCTACCCTCTCTCCACACACGCCAGAGCGCGCTCCTCCTCTCCACTCACTCTCCGCTACTCCGCCCGCTCCGCCCGCACCACCTGCTCCGGTTGCTAGGGGCGAGGATAAGCGCGCGCGCCCGCAGCTGTTGCTATGGGAGAGGGAGTGACAGCGGAGAGGCTCGCGGACAACGCCGGATGCCTTACATAGCCCGACTAAGACATGCATTCGCATTTTAAAAAAATGACACCATCTCCCGCTAAAGGGGACCATGAGTGATGCGAAGCCGGAGCACTTGCACGATCGCGTTCCGTTGGCGTTCGTTGGGCATGCTACCGAGCTCGCGTCGTGGAACGCGAAGAGCGACGCTACGCGCGTCGTATCTTCCATCTAGCCTGGCCGTTAATTCTCACAGGGCGAGCGGGGAACGCGGTCGACAGGCGGGCGAGAGGGGCAGCGTAGGAGAGGAGAGAGAAGGGGAGGGGACGCGCATGCGCTCGAGCTCATCGCGGCGTTGCGCAGGAGAGAATTTCGGCATGTCTAGCCCGCGTTTCAGAGGAAGAGTGGAAAGGGGGAGGGGAAAGGGGAGGGGAGAGGGAAAGTGGAGAGGGTGAGTGGAGAGGGGAAGGAGAGAGGGTGAGTGAAGAGGGGAAATGTGAGAGGGTAGATGACAGGGGGAATGGTGAGGGGGAGTGGAGAGGAGGTGTGTGGAGAGGGTATGCGCATGCGCAGTAAGGGTGCTCACGCCGCACACCACCACCGGATTGAGCTCCGCCTTAAGATACTTCGCATCTAAAAGATTACCAACGGGCACGCAACGGTTCGAGGATATCGGGCGAACACGGATGCACAACAGGCGTCTTCGTCCAGTAGCCGATCATGACTGATTTATTCAAATCGTCTCACAGGTTCCTGCATCAGAACATTGTGTGTGACGACGGGGGGGGGGGGAATCCTCAATTACAAGATACTGGCAAACAGTGTATGCGGCTGTAACGCACGGAGATAGCGCAAGCATTAAGATAGTCGGCAACAAAATATGTGACTAACAAAAACTTGAACTAAACTGACTCCGCAGACTAAACTGTCTTCTTTTTTGTGAAGAAAAGGACCAACTTCTCTGCGTCAGCTGATTATGCCGAATTTTTATGGAAATAGTGCTATTCAGAATTCTTCAATAGCAATTTCTCCTCAATTCGACATCGCTCCGAAAAGAAAAAAAGTCACAGTTTCACCTCAAGGGCGAAGCGATGAATGCGATAGCAAGAAATGAGAATGTCATAGGAAGAAGGGCAAGAAGCTCGACACTTTTAGCGCGCTGCTCAAACACAAAGAAGGACGCAGGAAAAGAACGCACGGGTTGGAACGCAAGCCAATCTCGGACTCTTGCGCTCGCGTTATCCCTTGATGCGCGTTTTGTCCGCTTTAGGGTGAGGCAGGGTGAGGTATCTGCGGCGTCTACTGCGATGCGGCTGCCATACCTGAGCCCACGGCGTCTTACTGGTGCCTCAACGCCGGCTGCGCTGAGAGGCGCGAGACGAGGGGCAAAAAATGGCGCCGCGGCGGCATCATCCCCTTCAAAGAATGGAAACACCCTAAGGGGGGGGGGGGCATACATCGAGGCATACTATATCCGAAGACCCTGCAGCGCCTTCCTTTGGGCGGCGAACAAAGCCGGAGAGCGCGTACCTCAAGAAAATAAAGACGGCGCTCGGGAGTGGCACGTGAAGCCATAGCTCGCGTTCCCTGTGGGAGTCAATTCTTTTCGTTGTAAGTAAATAACTTCATTTGGATCTAGTTGTATAAATTGCCGAGTTTAAAGTTACAGCGCAAACGCACTTCTTTGTCCTTTTTTTACTTCTTTGTCCCTGCACCCATCTTAATATGATTTCATTTCTTCGCGTGTCTGATACAACTCATCCTTGTCAGACGTTCGGTTTAGAACTATTGTTGTGTGTGCATGTGCGGTAAGTTGTCTTTGCTCGTAGATGCATATGGGGTATGAAAGAATAAAGCTGTTGTTAGTCAGCGCTTGTGTCGTACGTTTCTTTTCTTCGTGGGTGTCTTGTGCGTTTGCGCTGTAATTTTAGCCTCAAGATTTTGGTCACGGTGTAAGATATATACTGTGATTCTGGTTCAGCCGTCTCGTTTTTTCCCTCTGTGCACAAGCCTACAAAAGCCAAAGCGTTCCCACTAGCTCGCGCCACCACGAGCCACGGGACGCTCTTTTTCCCCTGGCCGACCAGCCACGAGTGGCGGGGCGCTACAATCCCAAATGGAAAGCAAGCGTGGGTTGCCAGCAATACAACGCAAATGCAGCGTGAGCAACGACGCTATAACCTTAATTTCGCCACGTGTGGTGTCCCCTGCGTTTCACCCAACGCCGCGTGCGTTTGTATTCTGCCGTTAGTATCCTGGAGAAAAAATAGCGAGTTTTAGTATAGCGGAAAACAACAAACGCAAGGATTTTAGCGTTAGCGTTAGCGTTGCGTGCTCCTAACGCGCATGAGCAGAACGTAAACGTACCCCGAGCTCTTACGTACGAACGCTATTTCTGGAATATAGCGTTCAACGCTAACGCACGCAAGAGATCCCGTACGTAGGGCAAGATGGCGGTGCCTGTTGAAGCGAGAGCCGTCCAAGTCGAATCTTTCTAGTCGTCGTCCTGCATTAATAACTCAATCATTGCCAAGTAATGTTCGTAGTTGATTTAGATTTGAGTAATGAGGCTTCGCCAACCGTGTACCGCCGATAAAATAGCTCCTTTTTTCAGATACAAAGTGATTTGCGGTGCAGAAGGCTTAACAAATTTGTGTTCCAGGTCCGCTCGTGTTTTCTGTAGCCCGCAGAGATGGCGACGCTGTCTTCAGTCGCCTCTTTCCAGATACGGCCACAAGTCACGGAGACATGTCAAGAATCGTTTCCCTTCATGTTTTCGCGGCAATGCATGAATCTAATGCGTGATGCGTGTGCGTTTCACTCTGCAAACGCGACATGGAGGCGCACAATGGTGAATTTGGATCAGCGCAACTTAGTGGCACGTCTAGATGTTTTGTGTCTAGATGACGCCGTATGCGCTTGCGTTAGCGGGATGCCTTCCGCTGTACTAAAGGACCACCAGTTGGCACGCAGCGCGTTCCATTTTAGCGTTTGCGTTGAGACGCACGCTAACGCTAACGTAAGCGTTTCCCGCTATACTAAAACTCGCTAATGACGCATTGCGTAATGGTCTAAGGCAGCGCGCTGCGGGGCGAGGGGTCGCGGGTCCGAATCCCCGGTCAATTGTTTTTATTGTGGCTTTTATTTATATATACATACATATACATATACGGGCAGGCCCATAGCCAGAATATTTCCGAGGGGGCCACTTGATGAAAGCCTTGAAAAACACCTATTTTATCATTTTTTTCTGTAAGACACCCCCCTCCATCAGAATTCCGGGGGGGGGGCTGTGCCCCCCCCCTGTCTACGGGCCTGTGTACGGGACATCACGGCGACGGCGAAAATCGGCTGCGAGTGTCCATATAATTGCTATCGTAATAATTTATATTCCCAGGAGCCTTTGCGGAACTATTTATGATCAAGGAGAGGTGTATAGTGCTTGCACCTGATGACCTGAATATAGAAACCACATGTCTTTGTTGCATATAAGAGATGGTTTCGATGACACAGGGCTTATATTTTCTAAAAGAAACGAGTATTGAAGGGTCTTCAAATTTAATTCTTTTAGAGGAGCTGCTAATACAGGGATCTCAAACACGCGGACCTTTTGCTAGCGCCCAGCCCGCCATGACCGTTTCGTCTCATATATCTTTTTTTCTAGTAAGTCGTCGATGAGCTACACACTTACTGGCCTCAAGCATGTTTTTCGTTAGGCACCGCATGCGGCCGCCATGTGCTGAAACATACCCATGGGGCAAAAACTTTTTTTAATAATCAGCGTCGATCTGAGTCATTCTGGAGATCATATCGATGTGTTTCTAGAATCCTGACGTCAATCCCTTCAGAAAGGATCCATATGCAAGATATGGGACAGGTCTTCATTCAAAATGTCAGCTGATATTTGTTCGCCGATCACTCTCATAAACACGACCCGTGGTAATGCTGTTAGTACTGCGGCTGAGACCGCTGCTGAGCGAGTTAGTGTCGCCCCACCAGTCATGTCCATGCCGCTCGGCTTTCGCAACGCTGACGCTGATTAGGGACCTCTTTTCTTATGCTAAAGAAAAAAATGGGGAGGGCGAAGCATGTAGGGAAGGGTGTTTCAGCTCACCTAACGTGAAACCGGTGGAGGGGCGAAGCATGCAGTATGCGCCGGTTTTCCCACAGCAAAATCACTGCTAATAGGCAATGAGAGACAGCAGAAAGATTAGACGCAGAGACCCGCAGTCCGCCTTTCGTTACCGTGTACGCTGCGAATCTTTATTGCTCAACTACGCACAAGAAATCTCCCCACCGCACTCACATTGTAGGTCAAGATCCAGTGCCTATATACGGGGTGGCCGGTGAACGGTTGTGCAGCGCGAGCAGTCGGTTTTTTCAAGAAACTCGCTAGCAGACTCTGCCTGCGCTGGCGTTCTCTCGTGGGCGAGGGCGCGTTCTCGTTCCTCGCTACTGGTAGTTCAGCGTTCATCGCAGAAAGAACGTTTCCATACTCAACGCGCGCTGTTTGCTCTCTCTCGCCACATGGCGAGCGCTGAGCAAATGGAGGACACGGACGATGCAGGCAAGCAAATGGTCACGACGATCCACCGCGGGAGGGAGGAGAGAGGGGAGTGGAGAGGGGGAAGCAGAGGTGGGAAGGGAAAGGGGGGGGGAAATGGAAGGGGAGAGTGATGGTGGAGAGGGGGAGGGAGAGGTGAAGGGGAGAAGGTTTGCGTATGCGCAGTAAGGTGGTCCGCCGCACACCACCACACCACCACCACCGGATTTGAACTCCGCTATAATATGCTTCACATCTAAAAAATTGGCCGCGTATCTGCATGCTTCGCTGCAAATGTCGCCTAAAGACGATAGAAGAGGCCTGCGTGAGATATGGCGCCATCTGGCAATACGTCGGAACATGAGTGCTGTGTTGCGGACTGGTAGTCCCGGCGGCAGCAGCAGGCGAAGACCGGCGTGACCAAGACGACCGGCGGGACGCCAGCCAGCCCGAACACGCGGTTTGACGCGGCGCTGATGCCGAAAAACGTCTGTGCACTCACGGTACTCTCCACACACTCTTTATATTTACACGTCGCCTGGCTAAAACATGAATGCCAGAGCGGCACCCCATGGCTTCGTACAGTGCATGCAGAACCGAAACCGAAACACAACAATGAACTCGTGCAGAGCACGGAGAAGTCAAGTTTAACGCGCAGCGCATTTTCAGCGCAGCTTAAGAAACTAGGGTCTTGATTACGTATGTATGCATTTTTTCTAATAAGGATCACACCACCTAATGCTTACCTAGTGATGTTGTGCCTCATTGCGTAATGTTTGCTTTTTGATCGACAATGTGCACAAGTATGAACTATTGACCGTTCAAGATGCCTGACCCTGGGCAAGTGGTTAACTTTGGCCGAGTGGCTGAATCGAGTGACGTGCCGACAAACAGAAAGACAGACAGACAGAAAGACAGACCAAAATTTCTCCGTTTAAGTATCCCAAGAAGACTTCGTCTTTAAAAAGGAGGACACAGACAACAGCGCAGTGCTCGTCTGTTCCTTGCTGTGTGTCCAGACCATTTGCGCTACCTACGAAGGTTTCGATGTCAACAACCAACTCTTTTAACAGCGCAGCTGTTTGTGTCCTCCTTTTTTCTGATGCTCCCTCTTTTGCGCTGTTTTCTTTCCGCTTAATTCGTGGACGCTGTCCGAGTTCTCGGAGTGATCATTGATAGAACCATTGCAATAGAACATGGGAAGATGCTATAGCGAAAACATCGGACTTAATAAAGAGGGCTTCGTACGAGCTGTCAAGGA
>NC_051182.1:26799827-26831934 GCF_013339695.2 Rhipicephalus sanguineus
AAATGCGATATCGGAGGCAACCACCATCACTTTTCCTCGGCCATCGTCTCGGCGAAGGAAGATTCAACAACCGCACGAAGAAACGATTGAAAAAATCCTTCAAGCACCTAAGCCTCAGACAAAGAAACAAGTGCGCTCGTTCCTCGGTCTAGCAGGCTATTATCGTGACGTTGTTCCACGATACGCTGAGAAGGCGCAGCCCTCTCGTTGACATGCTCAAGAAGGGAGAAGCCAATCGGGTGACCTGGACTCCAGAAAGAGAAGCGGCATTCGCAGACCATCAGCATGCGGTGTGCACTAAGCCCGTCATAAGAGCGCCAGACCTTAAGAAGGAGTTGTACTTCGTACTGATGCATCTGACACGGGACTTGGCGCCGTGCTAATGCAGGAACATGAGGGTGTCGTTGATCCAATCTCTTATGCTAGCAGGCAATTAGCTCCCCGTGAGACCCGCTACTCTGCAATTGAACGCGAATGCCTGGCTCGGGTATGGGCGGTGGAAAAATTTCACATTTTTTCTTTATGGAACCGCCTTTGTGATACAAATGATCACCAGCCTTTGTTGTACCTGACGCAAGCAAAGCATTTAATAGCAGAGTCTGCGATGGAGCCTTACCCTTCAGGAGTATTTGTCGTGTTGAATACATAAAAGGCCAGAAAATGTTGGGGCAGATTATGTGAGTAGGACTTACCCCTGTCCTATAGTTCCATTAGTTTGGCTGCTTGTGTTCCCATCACTATTCGCAACGTTCTTTTTCCTAAAAAAAAATCTTGGGGGGCTTTCGTGTGGGGTATTGGACTGTAACTGTTGGACTTGAAGTACGGTGTTTCGTTATATCGGTGAGACGTCGAAACCGAAAGCACGTGAAGTGCATCAGAGTAAGGAAAAAGAAGAGCGCACAAAGGAAATGCTGTAGACGGGGCAAGGCGGACAAGGAAGAGGAAGACGAGGTGGCTTGCTTTTGGAACGTCGAAGGAAGACGTGCGTTGCCTTCGTTGCCGACTGTTCGAGGTGGTCTCAAGGCAGTTGGGTTCCGGACCCGAGCCAGCAGACTCGATGGCAACCTCTTCGACCCGCAAGGACGACGCCTGCTGTACCACGTGGCTGTGGTAATGGTCTCCAGGGTGCACTCGGCAAGCTCTCCATTGACCCGTTGACCGAGTCTCCAGGAAGAACCGGCCCTCTTGGCTCCTGCCCTACCGACGCCTACATCACCGACGTCTCGCCGCAGCATCGCCACAGCACCCCGACGTCTGCCTCTACCAGAACCGTGAGAGGAACTTTGATAATTTTGCAGGACTAATTTTTGTAGTCAAAGCTGGACTCTTATTTATTCTTTTTGTATAGATGCCGTTCTTTTCTTTCTTCATTGTACTTTTTTCTTTAACCTTTTTTTTAGAAATAATGAAGGAATGTTTTTCCACCACACGGTTTCGTTGACTGTATCACTGAAACAATTATTTCAGTGACAGTATATAACGTTCGAACCTAACACACGACAACTACTGGCCGCGCCTTGCTGCCGACGTCACTCGCTACGTAAGGACGTGCCGAGACTGTCAGCGACGGAAGACACCGCCCACAAGACCAGCAGGCTTCCTTCAGCCTATCAAACCTCCTCGGCGACCATTCCAGCAAATCGGGATAGACCTCCTGGGCCGTTCCCAACGTCGACTTGCGGAAATAAATGGATCATCGTGGCTACCGACTACCTCACCCGCTACGCCGAAACAAAAGCCCTGCCCAAAGGCAGTGCCGCTGAGGTAGCCAAGTTCTTCGTTGAGAGCATCGTTCTTCGACACGGCGCCCCAGAGGTTCTCATCACCGACAGAGGTACAGCGTTTACGGCTGACCTAACTGAGGCGATCTTGGAATACAGCCATACAGGCCACCGCCAGACCACCGCGTACCACACCAGACCACGGCCTCACCGAGCGTCTAAATAAAGACATCCGCCAACATGCGGGCCATGTACGTCGACGTCGAACACAAGACGTGGGACGGCATTCTTCTGTACGTGACCTTCGCGTACAACACGGCCGTACAAGAAACGACGCAGATGACCCCATACAAGTTGGTCTACGGACGCAGCCCGGCAACGACCCTCGGCGCCATGTTACCAAACGTGACCAACGAGGAAAACATCGACGTGACCACCTACCTAAAGCGCGCAGAAGAAGGACGACAGCTCGCCCGCCTACAGATCAAGAACCAGCGGACGACTGACAGCCGCCGCTACAACCTTCGACGACGCCACATGGAATACCAACCCGGTGACCGTGTATGGTGGGGTACATTTCAGCGCAAACTATGAAAGTAAGCACGGGAAAAGAGTATTCAGGCGAGGATTGACACAGCGCTCGACCTTTCTGCTTTCTCCTACTCTTTTCTCGTGCTTTCTTTCATAGTTTGCGCTGAAATGTACCACACAGATTTCAACCAACTTGCCCAGCAACAAGTCTGACCGTGTATGGTTATGGACGCCAATACACCGACGGGGACTTAGTGAGAAGCTTCTTCGACGATACTTCAGACCGTACAGGGTACTTCGATGCCTCGGCGCACTCGACTACGCGGTTTTATCTGACGGCATTACGAATGCTCAGCGGCGGCGTGCGTGACCTGAAGTCTTAAGAGTATACGTTGTTGGGCTAGTTGGTTCATAGTCTTCAAAATTGGCTAGCGCGAAAATGGACAAGGACTGAGAAGGAACACTGAAGTACAGGACAGGCGCTACTCGCAACTCGAGTAGCGCCTGTCCTGTACTTCAGTGTTCCTTCTCAGTCCTTGTCCATTTTCGCGCTAGCCAATTTTGACGACCTGAAGTCGTTCATGTCGTGCGCCTCAAGCCACATTACGCGCGTTAGTGAAACTGAGGACGGTACTTTTCCTTTATTATTGTACTTCCTCGCTTGTGCTTATTATTTATTGTACTTCCTTGCCTTATTGTTGTTATTCATTGTTGGATTCATTGCCCCCCCCCCCCGTGTTCTGTTTTAAGCATCGGGACGATGCTTTTTCAGAGGGGGGCATTGCCACGTGCGTTTCTTATCACTTCCGCTGTATTTTGGTTTTCGCCCACAAAGACTGTCAGCCACGCTCAGCTCAAACCGCGCCTCATCGTTCGAGAATCTTCGCGATTATTGTAGATTGTTTTGTTATGATTGCCCACAAGACGCGAACACTCGAGCTTACTCTAGAGCTTGCGCGACAACCAGCGATAACGCTGGAATATTCGACGGCACATGTACAAATGCCGACGCGCTTCACCGCTTGTCAGTCGACTGACGGTCGACGCTCTGTTCGCCGCTATCAGTGCATACCGTGTGTATTGCTGTAAAATAACTTTCTGTTTCTCGGCCACAAGTTCGGCGAAAGAAAGAGGTTCATCTTGGACACGTCGCCTGCGGTCTTCGTCGACGTCACGACCACGTGGCAATATTACACTTTTTCAGCCTGAAATGCATGTTTTCTTGGGGTCCAGAAAAAACATCTTAGTGATTTCGCCTCATTTAAGTAGGAGCGCAATGCGTGCGTCATCGATTAAAAATGAAAATGGGATAAAGTAATTGTTATACGTGTGATGTCACGGGCATCTAAATACCTCGAGCGGCTTTGCCAGATTCATCGTGCGGCTGTCTAATGGTGCGACCAACCCCGAGAAACTGTTTTAAAAATTGGGCGCTTAAATGGTTACAGAATGTTTAAAAGGCGGAGAATAAGTCGAAACCAAGTTAGTAAGCTTTCTTTTGAAATAATATGTTAGCTATTGCATACGTGTCAGTACGCTGTGAAGAAAGGCCACGTGACGTGCGAACTGTCGCCATATAACACCATCACCGCGCTTCTGAATACCTCTAATAGATTCTGGTATTTATGCAATCTGTAAAAACGTACTTCACCATATATCGCTGAATGCAAACATTCATTAAATCGCGAGATGGTGATTTTATAAGAACCTCCACAAAGTGCAAATCTTCATACGTACGTCTCCATGAAGTGAACGGCCTTATTATGCGTAGAGGTATAGTAGTACACCTGTATTCTTTTAGTAATTTTTTAGAAGCAAAAAGCCTATAATAGACAACACCGTCAATAAGTTAATTAGTCCTAGATATCATTAATCTGTGCCGGCAATAAGCGAGTAGTATGGTAAGCTCCCTACAAACCATTCTATTTTATCGAAAATATAAATAGGGGCAGCACATTTAAAGAGCTCTGCTAGAATTTACTACAGATAAGCATTGTTTCTAGGCACATGCAAGTCGATCTTGCTCTGCATGAAGCTTCTTTTGCTCCGCTTTATATTCCTTTGTCTGGTTTTGTTAGGCACCTTTTTGGCAAAGACTGTAATGCGCCTCTCAACACACTCTGCCTTACAAGGGTTGAAAGGGTCAGCTGGCTTCATACACCATTTGGTCCTAGTACTCAGCCTCTCTTGAATGCACACAGAGGAGCGCGAACGGCGCTGCTGATGCCCAGGTAGGCACCAAAGTCATAGGCGTGCGCAGAGGGCGGAGGCAGGGAGCGCCCCCCCTCCCCGCCCCTAATTACGTGAGAGGGGGGGGCGCAAAGTCTGCCCCATATATTGACTTAATAGGGAGGGGGGGGGGCGCTGCGATGAACCTTCGCCCGCCTTCCCCCCCCCCCCCCCCCCAAGGGAAACCCTGCGCACGCTTATGACCAGAATACATCTGAGACGGGAGGCCACCTCCTGTGGCACTCACTCTTCCGTCTCTACATGCCTCTTCACCGTCGCGGTTCTTCCCCCACTCCACCATTTGCCAAGATACTGCGTGCATCCGCACAGGCGAGCTTTAACACCCTACCGGTTGCTGCTTGAGGGGAAGTAGAGGTGTGATAGGTTTTAAAATGGTTTTAAACTACTAGATGAATACGGGACGAAAACAGGAAGACATACACAAGCGCAGAATTTCCAACTTCAGTTGCAGAACAAGTGTACACATGGATGCCCTGACCAAGGCGGCCAACATGAACGCGAGCGACATGGGTAGCCTGCCGGCCTCAATTTAACTGAACATTAGAAAGCCGTACATGATCAGTCCCAACATTCGTCTAAGCGATGGCCTCAAATGGAAATATGGACATCTTTTGGTATATCTAGCGTGGCGAGCACGGCAGCCCGGGTCCCGGGCCCGGCCCGGCCCGAACCCGAGAAAAAATTTCGCCTACCCGGCCCGGCCCGGCCCGACCCCAGATCGGGCCCGACAGAGGCCCGAGCCAATAATCTAGGTGGTGTTGCCTGAAGATAGAATCGACCGCAAGGGCGTTTTAAGCGGCAAGTATCTACGAATGCTTGGCGCATGCTTCGCTAGCAACTATACTTTAACCTATGGTACTTTCTTGTAAAAAGGGGCTGGCTCACCGTGAAACAGTTGAGAGGACATACTGGATACGATGAACGTTTGTTCGGCAATGGTGTACTGTACCCAATTTTCTAGGAATACCATCGGTATCATCAAGAGCGTTTTGTAGCAGATATTGTAGGAAGAAAAGCGATTTCCAGCAAGAGTCCGGTTTTGATATGGAGCGCAATAAAAACAGAGGGGACAAAGAACAGAACGCTCTCTTCACTTTGTTTTTATTGCGCTCTCTATTGAAATTTATATGGACACGAAAGTCAGACAATGAATCGGCTTAGATTGATAAATTGTGCTTTTAGAAATCTAATGTCGTTAGTTTCACCAACAGAGATTCATTAATAAAGGAGAAAATGAAGGTCAACGTTTCATTTTTAAATTGCGCGACAAAATCTCACGCGTGACAACACGGATTTCGAAGCGTATTTTTCGTATTTTGGCGACTTTGGCTTGTCGAAATTTCCTGAAACTTCGTATGTTAAGTCTGTGGCTCCCCCTCGGAAGACAATGCACTTCATTTTTACCGATTATAAACTGCGTGCGATCTAGTAGACGCCGTCACAATCTATGACGCGTTTGATGCGGGAATTTCATGGTGGCGTCACCAGCCGTAATTTCTTTTTGCGCGTTTTCACGCTTCCCATGCGTCTTCTCGCGGCAGGCGTGGTGATTTAGAGTAATTTGCTAATGTGACAACAATCGTTTCCTCCTTTAGTGTCCCTCCAAAGCATGCTGTAACGACAAAGTCCACCCGTCTGGATGTGTAGCACATGTATCCTCATCGAAGTAGCACCTTGCCAATCAAGAGAAGTACAGGAAAAAATTCAAATTTATTAGATTTCCTGTAAATACACTAACCTAGATAAAATTATAACGAACCGCGCGCAGCACGTGGACTTTGGAAATATGTAAAAGAAGCCGAATGGAAAAAAAGCAACTATTTGTCACAGCATTTTTTTATATACCCCACCACTGCTATTATAGACAGTCAATAAAATTTTGTGGCAAAGTTTATAGCTTATTTGTTCGCATGTTATTGTACAAAAAAGCAAATTAAAAAGAGATTCCACTTAAACACACCATGCGCCCTTGCATCACATGTCCTGCCGCGCTAAAGTTTCTTGCAGTGCTTGCGCTAGCCGCGGGGCGCACATGTGCCTTGAGAAATGTGAAGGCGTCGGTAGTCGTAGTTCTTAACTTCCACCACTGGAGCAAATTTAGGGTGTCTTTTTGGACCTCTGCAGAATGAAAATAGCTGTCCAGCTGATCCCTTCATTTCTCTATTCCCGAACGTTGTGCCACTCTTCATTATAATCTATAAATGCCTCTGAGTGCTTCTCCTTGCACTTTTCAGCAGTATTTGTTATGCACGGCTTGCACAGGGCTCTTTTCTGTCTATATTATAATGGTGTATGCCTTCCTAACGATGTTGTACCTGCAAAGGTGGCCTACGCTGGTAAGACTGCACTGGTAGGACTGGCAATAGGCGGACGAAGAGATTGCAATCTATTTCGGGTTCATTCCAGTTTGGTATACATGTGTGATAAGCTTCGTGACGTTTACTCATTGGCCTGCATATAATTCGAGGTAAGGGGACATTCCCGGGCGTGGAATTCGGGATTCTTATTTCAAGCCAGATATTTCTTCAAGGTAATATACTTTGCCTTTAAACATGAATGTACATGTTTGATGGACTTATGCTATTCCTGAACATTGGAACGCTGCTGTGGCAGTATCAAGTAGCATTCGCACTATATAGTGCAGGGGTCTCAAACACGCAGACCGCGGACCTTTCGCTAGCGGCCTGCGGCCCGCACATGACTGTCTTCGTCCTATTTTTTATTCTTTTATTTTATAAGTACGTTCTCGAGCTACACAGGCATGCAGGTCTAAATCATCTTTTTCGTGAGGCACCACCAGCAGCCACCATGTGTTGATAGATAACCGTGAAACAAAACTCTGTGTTGCAGAATTGGCGTCCAGAGTTTAGTCATTTTAGAGATAGGTATCTATATATTGGGGGAAACTTGCCGCCAAATACCCTTCAGAAATGACCCATATATGAAATCTGAAAAAAGTTTTTAAAATTTCAGCGTTAGCTGACATCTGCTAGAGCCTATTCTGCCCTCCCCCCCCCCCCCCTTTCACTGCTACCTTCGTCACTATCCTGGCCTTTGCGAAAGTAAATTTTCGTGAATGCGGGACACACAAAGCAGGCTGTGCATGTCCAGCTTGCGTCACATGATCTCAGGGAGCCTAGACGGAGCCACGGAAAAAGAATTTCTTTTTAGGGATTGTATGCAACGAGACTACGCGCAGTCTCTTCGTTTTAGTGGAGGGCTGGAACTTGCAAGAACGCTTGCCCGCCTTGGGCCTCCGCGATCGCACTTGCCATGATAAGTTATAGCTATAAATTTATTATATTACATTTATCACTGCGACTATAGAATAATATTTGAGATATAAAATAACAACGAATGCAAATAAAGCACGGAATAGCGAAATGTTAGCTATATAAGCGCCTGGTCTATTTACTTTCAGTTCGCTCGTTTTAGATAAATCAGGTAGCTCCGTATGCAAGAAACGAAAGAAGATCAGTACGTGCTTGTTGCTCATAAAACTTCTACAAATAGCTTGACCCACTTAAAAAAAAAAAAGAATCGTTTATCGAGATGAAATGTGAAACGTATATGTACGCGCAACTTATGAGGAACGCACTTGAAGGGACAGCCACTTCAAGAAAAGAAAATGCGGGGGGGGTGGGGGGATCGGAGATCTCTGTTCGTTCCGCGTTCGTTCTGGCGGTGTTGCGTCACAAAAGTGGGCGGTCCGCAGCTCTCTTCCGCCGAGAGGAAGAGGACAGCCAATCGTCAAGCGGTGAGCTGCGAGCTTTCCGGTAGTAGACGCGCATCGTTTCTCCTCGGCAAGGGGACCGTATATTTCAAAACGAAGTGTTTCTCGCCTTCTAATATATACAGTTGTTATACGAAAAGATATTGTTTTTCTTCTCAAGCTCAAACAGTTTCTGAAAGAGCAATAGGTTTCAGTGCTGATATTTATTGGTGTTAATTTTTCTAACCTGCTCGCTATGTGAAGTCGTGCACGCGAAAAAAGAAAGAAAAGTAGCAATCAGCGCAGTTTTTCAAAATGTCGTCCCACCGGAATGTCTGGCTTGGCTCCCGGGCGTCGGATCGTCAAAGGGAGCTTCTGCTGGCTTTTATGAAAGAGCACCCACAGATCGCTACGCCGTCGTGCCCGCTGGGGCCGTCGTACACGAGTGAGGACCGGGAGGACACGTGGCAGTAGCTGGTAGCGCTTTTGAACTAAGAAGTCCCTGCGCGTAAGACCACAGCCCAGTGGCAGGCCCGTTCATTTCGTTCGCACTGTTCGTTTCGAGAACCGAAAGCGACGCCGCACTCGCTCATGTCTTCAAACGCATCTCGCACCTCTAACGGCAAGAGAAGCACACGTCGCAAGCGCCATTTTCTCAAAATCAGCTCTTGCGGCCGCCGCAACCGTTGCATCATGTCGTGCGAAGCCATTTGTTCGCTCGAGAGAACGCGTGCGAACGGTCTCGCGCTCCGTTCGTTTGTAGCAGACGACATGCTCGTTATGACGCGGTATGACGTCATCAAAAAATAAAAGATCAAGCAAAAAGAAAAATGGCTACGCCCCTCAGAGACGTGGTTTTTTCCGGCTTCGGCCAATCGCGTGCGCCGCCAGAATGGGCGCAGAACGAACGGCGCAGAACAGAAATCTCCGATCACCCCACTCGTTATGACGCGGCATAACGTCACCAAAAAAGAAAACCTCAAACAACAAAAAGGAATGGCGACACCCCCCGGCCTTGAGTGGCATCTCCCGCTTCAGCCAATCAGCGCGCTTGTTCTTCCCCAGGAGAATGAACAAGCGGAACGAACAGATCTCCGATCGCCCCCCGCCGGGTGCCGACGCCACCTTTAAAATCGTGCAAAAAAAAGCAGTGACGTCAAAGCTTCTGACGGCGACTACTGGGATCTACGTACGGTTCCTAATCGGTAAAAATAAAGTACATTGACTTCTGAGAGGGCTATAGACTTAACATACCAAGTTTCAAGAAGTTTCGTTGAACCAATGACCCAAAATTACGACAAATACAGTTTGAAATCCGTGACGTCACGCGCGCAGATTCCGGCGCGAGATTTAAGAATGGAACTTCAACCTTGATTTTCTCCTTATGATGGTGAACCTAATTACATTCGAATTCTCAGAGTACACTTTATCAGTCTTAACTGATTCGTGGTATCACTTTAGTGTCCCTATATGAGCTGAGCAGAGTCCAAGACGGCCCGACCCGAGCCCGCCACCTCGAACCCGGGCCCGGCCGTAAGCCCGGAGCCTCAGGCCCGAGCCCTGCCCGGGCCCGCCATGAAAACTACTTTACCCGGCCCGGCCCGGCCCACGGGCCGGGCCGGGCCCGGGTTTTCGGGTAGGCCCGAGCCCGTGCAGTGCTCTAGCACGACGTACATGACATTACACTGCGAGTCACATTTTCTGCTGCGCGTCGGTGCTTTGGTTTCCTGCACGCTACAAGGCCGTCGGCCTGAAATTCCTTTATTCCTGCTCCGGCTACTGAACGACGCCATTCCATTCTGCTTGCGCCTACTGCTACCTGCACGCATGGCTGGCCTCTTTGCGAAGCTCCCTCCATTCCTCGACTTTCCCGGCAGGCCTCCCATTCCATGGCATTTATGGAAAAAGATTTTCCACGTACACCTGAAGGCGGCCGGCGGAAGCGGCTGGGAGGACGAAAGTCGCGCGTCAGCGCTCCTCTGCGCGCTTGGCCTCGAGGTCCAACGCAAATACACTGCAAAGGGGTTTGAGCCTTTTAGGGAGTTCCGGGCTCGACGCCATAACGTGCATCCAAAAGGTACTACGCAAAACCCCGAGGTTCAAAAGGAGGTTTTATTTACATCCTTTAAGGGAGTGATTAGGCGGAACTAAGAGGGTAAATTTGTGTTTTTATTGAACTCATTTTGAGGGCTTGCACGGAGCGCATCGGAAGTTTTTCTGGTTCTTTTGAGAGCTTTTAAAGCCTCCTTTTGGAGGTAAAGTTGGTGTTTTTATGTAAGCCATTTTGGAGGCTTGAACAGAGCGCATTGAGAGTTTTTCTGCTTCTTTTGAGAGCTGTTAAAGCCTCCTTTTATACGAGGCCCTAAAGCGGTCGCGAAATAATAGAAAATGGACATCTAATTATTTATGCACAAACATGACATTTGCATACAAGTACGCACGACACAGGAATCGAACTCGCGACCACAGGCACTAAAAGCAAGCACTATAACCATTACACCACAGCGCCACCACTTGCAAGCTTGCTATTTTCGTGAGCTTATATATGTACCAATGTATGTACAAAGCGGCTGGTAACCCGTCGGCACAACTTCGAACTTCTGTTCTTGTACCATCGGCGTGTGTTTGCTCTTGCGGAAGGTCAATACATAATTTGTGGGGCGTCATGCAGGCCGAGCCGATCGACGTAAACATCCTCGGCTCCGAATTCTCCGGTTCACCGTGTCGTGCTGCTAGAAAAATTATAAACGTGTGCCCTCTTCGCTCGCGCTAAATTCGTGAATACCAGCGTGACAAAGGTATCTTCAGATGAGCGAACGTATGTGCATTCCATGAGCGTATGCTGTGGAGCAATTTTCGTTATTTCTGCAGCCGCGAAGTGCTCGCGTCCAGATGCGGCAGCGTGTTATGAGTGGTTCGAAGACCGCCTGCGTTCTCATATGAAAGTTACACACGCAGATGCCCGACTTGGAAGAACATTGTAACGCGCCTACATTAAGTGCATTTAATGCGCGCGTACTACCGCGAGCTGCACGCAGGGGCAGCAGCGCGCTCTGAGCAGCTGAACAAAAATCTGTTTCCGCAATTAGCGCTTATTCGTAGTGCACCCTTTAGCGCGGACCGCCTGCGTTCGCATATGAAAATTACACACGCAGAAAATTCCATAGTTACAAGGACATTGTAACGCGCCTACATAAAGTGCGTTGAATGCGCGCGTACAGCCGCGAGCTGCACGTCTTCTTATCAGCTGGACGCTTATCTATTTCCGCAATTAGCGCTTATTCGCAATGCACGCTTTAGCACGGCATTCAGTGATTCTCTATAACGCATATTCAGTATTTATTTGTTTTCATACTCGGATACTACCTACATTTCTTACTAATTAGCTTTTATTGGTAAACATCATGCCACCGCGATAAAACGAATGCCTAACGCGTGCCCCAAGGTCAAGGACAACCTCCCCAGTTTACCAGTGACAGGTATCCCACAAAACAAAAAAGT
This sequence comes from Rhipicephalus sanguineus, assembly GCF_013339695.2. Lineage (NCBI taxonomy): Eukaryota > Metazoa > Arthropoda > Arachnida > Ixodida > Ixodidae > Rhipicephalus > Rhipicephalus sanguineus. Next base: position 26,811,543 of record NC_051182.1, read on the forward strand.
TAATGTACTTGCACTTCTCTCTTGTGAACGTCCATGTGTACTTGGCCCTCCCCTCAGACAGATGATGCAGTACCCATTAAAAAAAAGCATTACCCTCTTCCTCAATGGAACAGCTGTTCTTGAGAAAATATGGTTCTGTTGAATTACTTCACCACAGCAGCAGAGAGGTTGGCTTGTTTGCAATTTACAATTTCACAATCGTAACACAGAAACACGAGGACTGTAGCAAATATGCAGAAAACTGGAAAAACTATCATATGTGCACTCCCTCGTCCACCTGCACACTACGTTAAACTTTATTTATACAACAGCAACCTTCAGTTATGCTACTATTGATAAAAGATCACCCAAGCTACGTTAGAACACAGTGATGACTTTCTGTCTAACTTTCTGTTGCCTATCTTCTACAATGTGTCATAATCTGCGAATCATCTGTTCAATGTGTTTGGTAATAAAACACAAGTAGTTACATTGAGCAGGCAGTGTTTCAGCAATTTGTTTTGCAAGCACAAATTCATTTCTTCAATTTGCATGCACGACAAGTAGTCGTATTTGAATTGATACAAGAACCAGTGGTTGCAACATTTTATTGGAATTAAAACAGCAGCAGTTCTCGTGTCAATGTAAGGATATAGGTATGTATTTCCATCGTCGTGCACAGAACCTACTCCCAAAACTGAACACGTGGAACAACATATACAGTACAGCCTAAGCACTATCCATAATTCACAGCAGTAAAGCAATACGAAGTAGGGTGTAAAATCTCATCATGATGCGCACTAACCTGTGCACTTCACCGTGCCAGTATGTAAGTACAACCCAAAAAATAAGCTACCAAGGAACTTGGTGTCAGCCTACACACGAAGGCAACTAATTAGTACAATAAGGCTAGCATCACTTTTGGGAAATATGAAACCGTGTAGACAGGCAGTTGTACAGTTTTTATTGCATTAGTTTGCCCCATGGCATCAAAACATGTCGCATATGATTTTGGAGTTGAGTTTCCTACAAAAAGCCAAAATAGACCTGTGGTGTTGACTGTACGTCCACTTACCAAGGTGCATAAAAGAATTCAGCAATGCCCACAAAATTACAAGGTTGCCTTCATATGTTGCTGTACATATTTACTCACAGATACCTGGAAGCCATCGTAAATTTCTGAAAGTGTGCTAGGGAACTTGTCGGCATAATCACATGACTGCAGTTTACCAATACTTCTAATATGCGTAACAAGTACAGCCATGCTTCAATGTTTTTATGCCAGCTAGTGCCACCTGTAACTCAAAAGTTCATCCTTAATTCCTCACTTGATGGCTTACGCATAATTACCACATTGAAAATAATCCAAGCACCATGGCTGCAACGTCAACTTGCAATTAGGCAATCACAGGCACTAAATAAAAAAAATCCTGTAAATAGTGACTGGTCGCTTTGAACATTGGATCCTAGGACTTGATATGCCATGAGGATGAATAAAAATTGACCACACATATATAGAGACTGTGAAACAGTCAGGAGTTCAGTTCATAGGTAAGGAAAACGTGAAAGGGGTCATGAACCACTTTCTCAAGTAATGATCTAATGATCTCATGCCGCAAAAATTTCTCGAATCCGTCAAGAATCAGCGGAGTTACGGGGGTTTGGCGCACGCTCCCAGCGCTTTCTCTCTTTTCTCGTGCCGACGAGCGCACTGGAAGCTAGACAGGGAGGGATGGCATGGGGGAAAGAAGTTACGTCAGCGCGCGACATGAAACGCGATCGCTCTCCCGCTGTGATTCGCTTGCGCGAGTGCGGCTATCGTGTACTGAGGAGTGCGGCGCCGGCAAGTGGCGGCACCCCGCGGCAAGAAGCGCATCTGATCCGAACGCCGCTCTCGATTTACGTCGGCTATCGGCCAATAAGCATGCTATGTCTCTTGCGACGTAAACGGACAGATCCGCGACGTAAACGGACAGACGCCCCGCCCACCGACGAGAGTGAGAACCGGCCTCTGTTGAAAAGAGGGTGCCTGGGGAAACGGCAACTTCGCGCTCCGCTTGTGGCCATTACGCGGCGCGCACGACTGTAATATTTGGCAGAGCAGTTCATAGCCGTGTCAGCTTTCCGCAGGATGTGTTTTTTCAACAAGCCCAAGGGGTGCTTCATGACCCCTTGAAAACGAAATCAGAACACATAGCAACAAAGGGGACGGAACGACACACTACTAACAACTGAAGTTGAACATGTGCTGCTTTTTTAGTCATGTGTGTTTATATCTTTCTGTGGTTTTGATTACACTTCAGTTACTAGTAGCGCATTGTCCTGTCTGCCCCCTTAATCCCTCTGTGGATGTGTGATTGTTTAGTCTTGTAATTTTTTCGTACTCTGTGTTTACATCTTTCTGTGGTTTCGATTAAACTTCAGTTGCTAGTAGCGCGTCATCCTGTCCCCTTCATTTCTCTGTGCTGTGATTTTTTTTGCACCCTCTTTAACTATGAATATACACCAACTCGGCCAACTGCCCCTGTTAAGACTTATGTTTGCTGAATAACACTGGGTCCATTCAGTGTCTTTTTAAAAAATGCGAAATTTTTAAATGCACACGATATCAGAAAGGTTGCACGCAGTATTGCGCATAACACTCTGCATCAATACCAGTGTTGGCCTAAATGTGGTAAGAGTGTTGGCCTAAATGTGGTAAGATGTACGAGCTCTTCGACATAGTGTAAAGTGAGGCACATCAGGGTGTTCCCACAATCATGGGTGTCGGCAGGGGTTTGCACAAAGGGCACCTGCCGCCATCAAGACACACCAGCACTTGACCCCACCCAAGCTATACCAATGCTCTCCCGCTCATCAGGCCGACACGTTACACCGCCTTGCACCCCCAAGACAAAATCCTGCCGACGCTCATGCCCACAATACACTTGTCTTGAACACAGACTGGTGGGCAAGCAACACTTGCTGCTTTGCCAGAAGTGTATTCCTGAAAATTACACAAGAAAGAAGTCCACTAAGATTTCTGTATACATAAAAATCAATGTCTTACCGAAGATTCGCACTTGACTATCCTTATTGCAGACATTTTGTCAAAACACGAAATAAATACAAAATTGAGATGCTGCTAAGTATTTCCTTGTGAGCGTTTCACTTCGTGTGCACAGGGCGAAAAATAAACGGATGTAAAAAAATGCGACACACCACCAGAAGTGTACTCTTGCCATGTTTACCATTATGTGGGTAGTTTTTGATGTCAGTAAAGTTATCATTATAAGTACACTTTAAAAGGGTTGTGAATGTTAGCAAGGTCTTGATTAACCGCACCTACTCTGTTTAGGAGTGAAGATTGGGCAACTTGGCACTGAACCATGGCAAAAATAAACAGCGCACTTCTAGTGACGATAAATGAAGGCCTGGGCACAATAACAGCGCTTTCACCTTGTCAAATTGTGTCAACAATCATGATACTATGTATTGACCTTTAAAACTAAGGCAACATAATGCAAAACAGCAAATTAACGAGAGAGAATAAACAAGATGATTCAACAATCTTGTTCAACAGACTCAACAGCTGACTTATATCAATGCCATTAAATTAGCCTAGCACATCTCCTAATGGCTAAGAATATGCACATGTAACCTTGGCAAATTCCACTGTTGATACGTGACCAATGAAGTTGCATTCCTTCCATGCCGTTGAATGGCCGTTCCTTCTTTTCTGTTTTCACTGTTTTCTGATTTTCATTGTTTTCACTAGCGTAAATGTTCACCCTTTTTGATTTTGTCACTTTGCAGATGGCATAGGTGTTTTGCCTTTGAATGTGCACGTTTCTTCTGCTTTGTCTTTCCTGTTTCTTTTTGTATGCGTATATGTTTTGCCTTTGAACGTGCACACGTTTCTGCTGCTCTGTCTCTCTTTTTGCTCTACTGGGCCTTGTGCACTTCTCAAGCTACCATTGTCGCTTTTCACTTGAGGCCCATTTCCTGTATTTTGCTGGAATAAACATTTGTCCATTCATTCAATACCATAAAACGCATGTGCTTCACAATACACACTGCACTTAGCAGATGTCTGTCACATGATATGGCGGTCATTGTATGGCTTTAACATGATTTATTCGTTCTAGGTAAATGAATCCAAGCTAATGATGTTAATGTACCTTGATATGCTATTTCACTGTTCCTTGATGCATATGTATGAAGGTACAGTGCTTATGTACCTTAATATGCTATTTCAGGAGACGGGCAGAGTGCGCAATGCAAAATTGTTGCCGAAAAGTCTTTTTCACTTCCTGACAATCTGTGCTTCGGTGGGTTCTCACAGTTGCATGGCGGGAGAAAGATGTCCAGGGTAGTTGACTGCATCCAAGGTAGATGCTGCAAAATGAGAGCGCACGGTCTTGTCACATGTCAATGTGCGCAAATTGACACGATGACGAAGGATTAAAACAAACAAATGAAGTTGGAGAAAAGAATAAATCGAAAACAAAGTTGTCCTTTATGCACATTCCATCATGTCACAACGTGATAACCGTGGCCTTTTGCTCTAATGTATATTCCCTGAAAGCATCATGCCTCATTCATGCTTTATCACAGGCAAGAAAATTATATCGTGCAAACAACTTTATCAGGGCGCACTCCTGGGTCGATTGACTGGTCGTATGAAGCATGAGTGATATTCACAAAAGTTCCGTAACATGCGTCACACATTATTGCTATGTGAGTTTAACGACTTAAATGCGAAGCATTGGTAAACACTTCTACAACTTTGAACGGATCTATCTACCTATCTATCTAGCCGCCTACGACTCATAGCTCGTGTGGGTGTTTCGTTAATGGGATGTATGCCAAAATTCGTATGGCATGACACGACTGCATGAAGAACATGAATGATGGGTCTTAAATTGAAAATCATGATACGCATTTCATTAACGACATGATTTACACGTCACTCTCTTGGTTCTCTTGCGACTGTTTCGTTAACTTGATATTTACCAAAATAGATATGGCGTCACAAGAGTGTATGACGCACATAAACGACAGTTTCTAACGTGCAAATCATGACACGCTTGTCATGTATGGCGTTATTTTGACAACGTGGTCTCGGGGGCGCTAGTGGCCGTTTCGCCTGCTTCATATACACCGAAATTGGTATTGTGCAGTGTGACTGTACGTCCAACATAAATGACAGCTGGCAACATGAAAATAATGACATGCATGTCATGTACACACGCCACGCTCATGGTGCGCTCGCGGCCGGTTCGCTAGCTTGACATACACCTCAATTGATATAGCGTGACGTGATTGTGCGACGAACATAAATGACATATAGTAACATGAAAATAACGACATGTATGTCATTTACGGCATGGAGCATGGTGCACTCGCGTCCGGTTCTCTAACTTGATATCATACCAAGATTGGTATAGCGTGACGTGACTGTATGACGTACTGTACATAAATGACAGCTGGTAACATGGAAACAATGAATGACATGCGTGTAATGTACGGCATGGGTTACATGCCACGCTCATGGTGCGCTGGCGGGCATTTCGCAAGCTTGACATGCCGATTTTCTTTTCTTTCTTTTTTTCTTGCTTTTCATTGCACTTTTTAAGCGACGCAATGTGCAGAAGGTCATCTACAGCTGCATAAGCGACGATAAGGGCTCGCAAACAGAGAGAACATCAGTATTACTTACCATTTTTGTTCCTGACTGTGCCGAGCACGCAGGGTGCCCATCATCTGCTTGGTAATGCACAGCGGCACACTCGCTTGAGTCGACAGGTCGTCGCGATTATTGCACTCGCAGCGCAGCATGTCGCACTGTCGTCAAACCACGCATATCTCATCACGGCCGGGCTAGACCGCACGCGCGCGCTTCTTTTCTTACGGCCTTCTCACCCGCCGCGAAAGCAATGGGAGAGTTTCTCAGTATGTTTCGCCGCCCGTCGGCGGTAGGGGCGCTGCGACCCTGACCGTGCATCTCCTGCGCCGCGCACTCGGCACAAGAGCGTTGCTCGATGTGAAACCACGGAATGGGGGTTCTCGACGGAGAGGGGGGAGGGGGATTATTCAGGAAGTCGGGGGTAGAGGGAGGATCGTCTCTTTAAAAAAAAAAAACTAATGTTATCAGACGGCTCGCCGCATAATGTAGGTATGCATGTGCCGTGGAGAATACAAGCTTAAACTCAGTAAAACTGCGGAAGAATCGGCTAACGAGGCATAATGCAGGAGGGTAGCGAATTGGGCGAGTTGGAAAATGCTCATGATGGTTAGCGCAAACGCAACACGGACGAAAAGAAGAAAAAACGACGACACAAAGCGCTATCAAACAACTATATATATATATATATATATATATATATATATATACATATATATATATATATATATATATATATATATATATATATATATGTAAAAGAAAGAGAAAAAACAACAAAACCCGGCACATGCGCCAAAGATAATTGACAGATAAAAACGTGTATGCTAACAAAACTGCCCTTTCCAGGAAAGACACTTCCTCATCAATCAAAGCGATAGAAGGGCAGCTCACGTAGTTCTCTTTCTTAGACGTATATTTGTGATTTTTCCAATAAATATTCGGTTGTTAGACAGCGCTTGTGTCGTCGTTTTTTCTTCTTTACGTCCGTGTTGCGTTTGCGCTAACCATCATGAGGCATAACGCAGGAGGCATGAAGCACTGGCAACGATCAGAGAGAGAGATAAACAACGGTGCACCTGTTCTGCAAGCAGAGAGCATCAAATACCTTTGGCCCTTGCTCTCGTTGGACAACGAGGCCGCAATTAAGAGAGGTCGCTTACATAAATGACGAGCACGCCTTCCCCTTGCTAGCTATTTTCTATTTCTTTATTTTTCCAAATATATTTGGAGTGGTTTTCAGGGCTAAAAGCTGCAGTCTGCAGCTTGACAGCTCTTTGAAACACGTACGTGAGTTGTATCTCTAAGGGTTGAAAATAACTGCGTATAGGGAGAAAGAAAGTAAAAAAACAAGAGAGGACTCTTGCTGCTGAATAACCCCTTCGGACGGCACGCCCCGATAGTGGTGGTGTGCATTGTCAAGGTGTTAACACCACCTGGAAACATTAATTGCGGGGACCCCGAGCTCTTTCGCGTTCCTTTTGTTAGCGTCAGAATGGCTGGGCCGTAAAATAAGACACAATAGAAAACGCAACGCACGACACACAGTTAAAAGGGAAAAAGAAGTTTACATTTAATTCTCAACAACTTGGTTACAACGGAAAACTCATAACACAAAGTCGTCTACGCATATTCGCTCAAATCGCACTACTAACAACGCACAACCGCTCTCGCACCGCTCAAACTCACAACCGCTCAAATCGCTCGCACTTTTCACTCTCCTCGTCGCTTATTATTATTACAGACCTCGGATGTGACTCTTGCGCTGCGCTGCTGACGACCAACAACAGGCAGCATCAGCTGTACAAGCTACTGGGAGCACAAGACAGGAACGAACTACACTACTCGAGGCCCGAGTTTTTAGCTCTTTTGGTCAAGATAGTGGTCTTTTTTTCGATAAGGCCTCTGAACACCTGCCACGCAGGAATGTGCTAGAAGTTTTGGAAACAGCAGTCCAGCCCTACTTGCAACGCGCTCCCATCTTAAGCTGCCCTGAAGGCATTGACGACAGCCACTCCCGACGATCCGCAGATCTCATAGCCGAAAAATTCCTAAGATTTTTCCTCGTCAATCACTTAAACCAACTGACTGACGCAAACGACAAGCCTTCTACCTACGCACACAAGCCGACTAGGTAGCATTTTAGGTTGTGAACGAGACATTTGTGAAGTCCGGAAAAGATACCACTTGAAGGGGTTCAACTATTTGCGAGTGCTTACGAGCAATAAATATTTATTTCTAAACCTCAGAATGTCTACACGTTTGATGGTGGAGAGCTGTACTCCCGGCTCTTGCATTTATACGTTCTTCGATAAGCTTAAGCTCGATGCACGTTGCGCATATAAGAAGTCAAAATAAACCATTCGTGCGTCTTCGACGATTAGGCAACTTGTTTTTCAACGCGCGGTGAGTGAAGAAGCGCGCCCGAGCTCATGTGCCGGCGTTGCGCGCGCTGCACGGAGCGGCGGAGGAGGGTCAGGGTCACAGCGCCCCCCTCAAAGCAGCGGCGAGAGGCATGTACTACACCCGATGCGCAGGCCGTAAGAAGCGACGGCCTTCTCACCCGCCGCGAAAGCAATGGGAGAGTTTCTCAGTATGTTTCGCCGCCCGTCGGCGGTAGGGGCGCTGCGACCCTGACCGTGCATCTCCTGCGCCGCGCACTCGGCACAAGAGCGTTGCTCGATGTGAAACCACGGAATGGGGGTTCTAGCGCGCGCGTGCAGTCTAGCCCGGCCGCACGCGCGCGCTTCTTTTCTTACGGCCTTCTCACCCGCCGCGAAAGCAATGGGAGAGTTTCTCAGTATGTTTCGCCGCCCTTCGGCGGTAGGGGCGCTGCGACCCTGACCGTGAATCTCCTGCGCCGCGCACTCGGCACAAGAGCGTTGCTCGATGTGAAACCACGGAATGGGGGTTCTCGACGGAGAGGGGGGAGGGGGATTATTCAGGAAGTCGGGGGTAGAGGGAGGATCGTCTCTTTAAAAAAAAAAAACTAATGTTATCAGACGGCTCGCCGCATAATGTAGGTATGCATGTGCCCGTGCAGAATACAAGCTTAAACTCAGTAAAACTGCGGAAGAATCGGCTAACGAGGCATAATGCAGGAGGGTAGCGAATTGGGCGAGTTGGAAAATGCTCATGATGGTTAGCGCAAACGCAACACGGACGAAAAGAAGAAAAAACGACGACACAAGCGCTATCAAACAACTGAATGTTTACTGGAAAAATCACACACATATATATATATATATATATATATATATATATATATATATATATATATATATATATATATATATATATATGCAGTCTAGCCCGGCCGTGATCTCATCCAGCGGCGAGAACACTGTGAGGCTGCAGGCACAAAACGCGCACACACGACCGACATAAGCTGACCACTTGAGAAGTGGCGTTCACAAGGCCTAGCCGGCCTAGCTACGACGATCGCTCCGCCGCGGGAACGACTCCCTCCTCACGTTTCTTTCTTTTTTCTGTTTTTTTTCTTCGCGCGCGCATACGGCGCGAAGCTTTGTCCCATTTCACTTCGGTAGCGCCTCGTCTGGCTTGCTTTTGACCTGGCGGGGGCGGGCCGCCGGGAACGACTCCCTTGGGGGCCGCAGTAGGCTGCAGCCCCCAAGGCCAAAGGGCTTCCTCGCTTCTTCTCCAGCCGTTCGGAGGGTCTCGTATATCTCTTTCTCTGGGCTATCTGTGCAAGGGATTTTTAGTGCGCTGAAGCATGCCGCCTCTTTCTTTTACTTCTTTCCCCCGCACAGCTGCATACATGCCGGCCAGCACTGAAGGCAATATGGAAAGCTTCGGAAAAAAAAAGAGAAAACATGCCAGAGGAAATGAGATGGGAGTTTTTTGTTCTTGAACTCCATTCGACGAATGGCGTCAGATAGTGAATTTACCTCCTTTCTTCCACATAATTTCTTTACGAAGTAAAATTGAGGACGCAGAACTTTATTACACCCACCCCATTACACCCTAAGGTAGTACTGTCCAGCCCTTAAAAGGCCCAATTCGGCTAGTTTGCGTTTGCAGTGTACTTCGCCGCTCAAGAGCAGCTTGAAGCGCAGGCGGATGGCGCAGTTACGGCGTCGGGTTCGGGCACGGTGCCGAAGACAGAAGCGGCGACGGCAACGGCGTACGACACGGTGCTCCAGTTTACGACACGGTGCTCCAACGAACGTGCTAGCCGAGCGGCACCTTTTCACGAGCCGCACACAACTGCCCGGAGAAACGTTTCTCGACTTCGTCACCGCTTTGAAAGAAAAGGCCCTGTCATGCAAGTTCTGAGCTACCTACGACGACAGAATGCGTGACCAGATAATTCATGGGGTCGCCAACGCACATGTACGGGCCAAACTTCTGTCCTACGGGGAAGCCCTTACGCTGCAAAAGGCAGAAGTTGGACGCTACTTGGAGGCGCTCAACAAAGCCAACGCGGCGTTCGGAGAAAATGAACGGCTACTCGGCTCGCACTCCGGTTACGGCGGCACCATCCAGTGCGTCGCAGCGGCTCAAAATGGCGGGTCGGCTGCTTCGCTGCCCCCGCGTGTGACTCAACATGGCGGCGGCTCACCCCCCCCCCCCCAAATCGGGCGGCCGCATCCGACATGGCTGCGCGGGCTCGACGGCGGGTGTACAAGTCTGCGTTCGCTGCCAGCAAGTGCAACAGCTTGCGACCAAGCCTCAAGTCGGCCCCTGTTTTCGCTGCGGCAAGTTAGGACATTTGGCGACTTCAAGAAATGGTCCGGCCAAAACGAAAATTTGCCAATTTTGACGTATCAAAGGGCATTTCGCGGCAGTCTGCCGTAAGCGACGACCGTCGGTACAGGAAGTTACCCCCTTCCGAGACGCTGACTCCGGCACTGCCACAGTCCGATCCGTGCAAGCTGCGCCGACTAGCTCAAGGGACTTGCGCATCCCTGTCGTCGTCGGAGGACATAGCCACATGGCGTTGTTAGTGGACACCGGTGCCACAGCATCGTTGATGACGAACAGGGACTTCGACGCGCTTTTAGCTTCTAAGCATCGCCTGCTGCGAGCGTCAGTTCCCTTGAACAATTTTTCGAAGCACCGCATACCGGTCTTGGGCTATTTCCACAGGGACTTGCAGCACCGTGGCAAGCGGGCCTTTGTCACCTTCTACGTGGCAGCACACGGCACTTCACTGCTGGGGCTCGACGCCATACAGCAGTTGGGACTCCTGATCGACGGCGCAACTTTGACGTGTCGTCTGTCTACACCAGTTTCCATGCAGTTTCCTGCAAGTGTACCTCCGTTGTTCGAGCACCTGCCTGGCCGGGCCAAGAGACGGCAGCATATTGTGCCAGTGTCTGCCAAGCTGCGTCGGCTGCCTCTGGCGCTACGGCAGCAGGACGCCAGCGAGCTGCGCCGGCTGCAGCACGACGACGTCATCGTCGACGGCCGCGGTCGACAGCCGCATTCAAGATTGCACATCAACAACCACTTGTTGCCTGCGCAGGCCATTCGCGATGGCCCTGCTGTCCAGTGCGACTCTACATCTGCTGAAGCGCAGCTTCAATTGCCTGCGACCTAGTATCGCCCGTTCGGACGTCAGGAGGAAAGTCCTCGGTATTCCTTCTTACCTACAGTAAATGCACCAAATTCGAACATGGGCGAGGGAAGTGATGCGAATGGGTCTTCAGAATCTGCTCGCGGCAGCCGCAATCCGCCAAGTTCTTCTGGAAGAGATGGGGACAAGTCTTCGAAGTCGGCTCCCGACAGCCGCCACACGCAGTCTTCCTGTAGGGCCTGGTCACGTCGCCCACAGCGGACGCGTAAGCCCCAGCCCACAGTTCTAGTGCATGTGTGTGAACTTTACGTGAACAGTGCAAGCTGCCACTTGTGTTATGTGTCGGTGAAATTAATTTTCTGTATCTTAGGTTGTGTTTGTGTCTCATTGCAGGTCTCATCTCAATCGGAACTCGAATGCGAATTTTTTTTGGTGTTTGCTGATGTACGACAGTTATATTTCAAGGATTGTATAAGGACGCAATTCCTCCCAGGGCGGGACGATGTCGTGTCGCGCGGCCCCTGGTGACTTGCGAAGACACCAGTGCGCCTCTATTAATGCTACTCTATGTCTCTAGGTCTCTGTTAATGCTACTGGGTGGAGCTGGGTCTCTGACATGCCTCTTTGCTACCACCAATCCGTCGTGGTCATGCCGGTCATGTGACCCGCGCCTCGCTGACCAATAGCTTTTCTTCCCCCTCTTTAAAACCACCTGCAATAAACGCGGGAGAGCAGTCTCCCGTCAGTCTCGCCGAACCTTAGTCTACGCGTCTTCCCTTTACGCGCCCTCCCGTCGTTCGGCTTCTCTGTCGGCGAGCCGCGGGTTACGCCGCGCTCATGCCCTACACAAAAGCGGAAATGGGAAAAAGGTTACACCTCACTGAAGGCGCGTTCACACTTGGCCTTCACGGGGGCGAAAGCGGCAAAAACCACCGGAAGGTCACTCGCTTTCCCGCCTAAGCGGCAGGAAAACCAGGTGGCGAGCCCGACACGAAAAAATTGGTCCGAGAGCGATTTTCCGCCACAAGAAAGCGGACCGCCTTCCCACGTGATGTACAACGGGCGGCCGCAAACTGATGATGCCGGCCAGAGAATCGGCGGTGTCTCTCATCGGCGCAATTGCAAACTACCCGTGCAGCACGACAAAACTCACAGCATTGACAATGACGCATTCCTCGCGAGCATGGTTTCGATCTAGATTGCCGAGAATACTGTAATTCGTAGAAAGTGAAGCAGCAGCGAGTCGGCGCGCCCCAATGTATCTCACTTTTGCACAGCCGGGTGAATGCGCCGCCGCCGCTGCTGTCGTGCCCGCTTACGTAGTTTCTGCTTGTGTATCTACCGAAACAACTGCTTGAAAAGGGGAAAGCAGTTTCCTTTCCGTGTTTTACATGCATTACTTGAATTCGATAAGAAATTAAATGCTCAGGAAACGGGCAAAATAGGATGAATTCTCGAAGTGGCGGAGGTGGCGACGGCGACTGCATGCAGGAGGGGCAGAACAAATGTGAACTTTTCCGACGCGCGCGAGCACGGTTTTCCGGCCGCTGTGGCGTTTTCGCTTTCTCTTCGCTTCTCGAGCGTGAGGCTCACTTGGGGAGGGGTAAGGTGAGGAGCGTCTTTGTACGCTTGTTTCAATTGGGTGAGGCACCGATATGAGTACAACAAATGGCGTTAACGGGAAGTAGGACAACAAGAGAGGAGTCAGCGCTTCCATATATCATACTCCGTGGCTGTGACGCACGCAATGCTGCATCGTCTGCTCTCGCACACGGCATTACGAGAGTTGCGGCCATGGTGGAACGCAACCAGCGCGGCCACGCATGTTATGTACAACAGCAGCACTTGCATTACTACTTTCGTTCCACCGCCGCCATAACAGTAATAAATGTTTTCGGAGAGTGGTCACGTGGAATGGCCCACCCGGCCACTCCCTCTCGACGGCGTTTGTTTTGTCTTGTTCTGTTCTCATGGGCCGTGTTTGCAGGATTTTGCTTATTTTATAATGGTCCATCTTTATTTCACTGCACTCAAAATTGAGAATACACGGTAAGTCACGGGGTACTCTTACTAATCTTGTTTTTTCTACTTTCAGGTTCACTCTGTGAAATACTCTTCTGCATGTGTATACACACAGCTTGTGGTACTATCGGTCTTTAGAACATCAAATATTGACCTACGCACAGGTCTCGGTGAGTAAACAAACAAAAAAAGCTTTAGCGCTTGACAAAGCGCCTGGGAAGATTCTCTTATAGTTAGTAAAGGTCACAAAAGAACGCTGCCGTGGTTTCTGAAAGTTGCCGGGCCGCCTGAGACGTAGCGTACACATCTGTTACCACTTCCCTGACGTTAACAGTGGACTTTTTCTTCTCTAAACAAAGGAATTCAGAACTGAGTCCAGGTTAATGCGCTGCCTTTGATATATCATCTTGCTTTATTTCTCTCTGAATGTCTATTCGAGCTCGCCATTCCTTATACTGATTTTCGAAAGTCTGTTATCGCCGTTACTGGGTTGATACAAACTGTGGCTCATACCCGCATTCAATGAGCCGTGGTATACGGGTATGTGCCACATGTGGATGAAGGAAAGGGTTTCATGACGTACGCGACAAGCATATCACGCCATTGATGTAAAGACATGTTCATCATGTTCGTCTTACACTAATTCACTCCCACGCAAATTTTGGTATGTGTCAAGCGAAGGAGGCAACCAGGAGAGCACACAGACGTAGGCGGCAAGGTAGATTCGTAAATAGAAACGGTCATAGCGCCTGCAGTTCGCTAAGAATACTTTGCGTTTAATAAATGGAAACACAAAAAGAGAAAAAGAGGTAGAGAGAGAAAGAAAGGGAATAAAGGGAAATAAAGAGAGAAAGAGCAATAAAGAGAAAGAAATAGATAAAGAGAGATAGGAATTCTGAAGGAAAAAATTGTAGCGCAGAGCAACACACGGACAGACAGAGAGGACGGGACTGGCGCTAACTTCCAGCTGTGTTTATTGAAGAAACGTACGTACATGTATAATGAACACAAGAACAGCAAGGGCATGGCACTCGCGATGATCAGGCACAAAGCTAAGGGGGAAATATATCTATAAGCATTGTCAGCAGGAAATCATTTTTGAGAAACATTGCATAACAAGAAAGCTCCATAATTTTGGCGGTTGAACGCGTGTCCTACAAATTGCAATTTTGAAACTGCTAGATGAAGGAAAAAGGACCAAAGAATAAGCAAGAAAACTTGGAGATTGTTCATAAGATTGGTTCTTACATGGCGATAACAACGGTTTTACATGAACAGAAACTAGGAAGCAATGCGTCATACGAAAAGCGATGCTTCAGTATACATCACAAACGACGAATTGCGGGCGTAACCAATCAGAAAAACCAATGAACAAACAACAAACAAGAAAACATTTTTCTTCTCTAACGGAAGCGCGTGTGCTTCTGCAAGTGTAATTGTAATGAAAACGACAACAAAACTTAAAGTTCCAAAGGGGTGCGTCAAAAAAATAAACAAGAAATAACGGCAACAAGGCTTAAACGTGCAAAGGGGCGTCAATAAACAGCAAAAATGAAAGTAAGATAACCCAAATGAGGTGAAAGTTAAACATGTCCTTCCAAGAAGGTCACTTCATTACTCATGAGTGTTATTGAAGGCGTGCTAATGCAGTTGTCACCGGTCTTTAAAATATAGTAGGCTTCAACTACCTCCCTTTCTGTCCTATCTAGTGCCCTCTTTAGGAAACTTATGCGCGCCAACTCAGGTGTGCACCCGCATCTTTTGCAATGCTCGGCCAAATGCCCTCCCGAGTTGTTCTTAACAGACAGCGCATGCTCTCTGGCCCTCTCGTTGAAACATCGACCTGTTTGTCCTATGTAAACTTTATCGCAGCTGAGGGGGATCTTATACACGACATTGGTATCACATTCGGTGAAAGTAGCGTCATGTTTCTTTTTACATTTCTTGCTCTTTCTTTTTGACATCATGGAGCATACCTTCGAGAGCTTGCATGGAGCCGTGAACACGACATTGACACTGTACTTTGAGAGTGCTTTTTTCAGGTTGTGCGAGATACGGTGTACGTACGGTATAGTTATCGTGGGTTGTCGCTCACGCTAATTAGAGTCATTGTTTCCAGGACCTTTAAGCTTCTTCAAAAGGGAGTCGCAAACACTTGAGACCAACAAAGCAGGGAACTTTGAAGCGTTAAGGCACTTGAAAACTAGCATGCATTTGATGTTGGCAGGATTTTTCTAGAGAAGCCTTCAGGCAAGTCATGGCGATACCTCTCTTAACAAGTTTTGAGTGGGCACTGTCAAAGGGCAACATACTTTTCTTAGTTCTGGGATTATACATCCAGCAAATGTGCTTGTCCGTGAAGGACAGCTTTAAATCAAGGAACTGAATGCTGTTGTCCTCTTCAAAATTGCAATCTGTAGAACACGCGTGCAACCGCCAAAGTCATGGAGCTTTCTTGTTGTGCAATGTTTGCCAAAAATGATTTCCTGCTGACAATGCTTATAGATATGATTCCCCCTTAGCTTTGTGCCTGATTATCGCGAGTGTCATGCGCTTGCTGTTCTTGTGTTCCTTATATATGTACGTATGTTTCTTCAATAAACACAGTTGGAAGTTAGCGCCAGTCCCGTCCTCTCTGTCTGTCCGTGTGTTGCTCTGCGCTACAATTTTTTCCGTCAGAAGTCATGAACCAACTAGCCCAACAAAACGTATTGCTAAGAGATAGGAAGAAATAAAAAGCGAGATGTAGAAAAAGCAGATAAAAAACAGACAGAAAGAGAAAGAAAGAGAAAAATAAAGAGACAAGGAAGGCCGCCCAGCTCCGCTCTTCCTTCAGGCTTGGCAACACTAGTGCGAAGCTGGCATGATTAATGAAATTTCATTTTTGCCTTTGAGTAACATTCTTTGCTGGCTCCGCGAATTATCCGCGAAATAAATTTTTCATCCTAAAAACCGTGCTTAAGTGCTCCATTTGCCTAACCCATTTTACTTTATATGTTTCAATCGACGCAAGGTTGATTTCTTCATTCCTATCTCTCATTGTTTTAGAATGTGATGGCACCGACGTACAGCCAACGACTAGATCGTCGAGGTGTGGGCTCATTGCTAGCCCGCCCTGGCCTTAAGAGCCAGGCAAGCCTGGAGCACAGGTTGCTGCGGAAGACCATGGGCCTACGGCATCCTGGACTGAGGACGCTGCTCATATTCAATGAAGGTGTGTTATACCCCTGAAAAGAATATGAATTTTATTCCTCCGTTGATGCATGCACAGGGAAGTCATTCGTGTTGGCACTGCGACAACAATGCGAGAGGCCTCATATGTTTACAAGCACATTTTTATTCAGCTGCTTCTCAAGCATTAATATTTGAGAACGTAATGGCACGACCAACCCCACGAAAGTGATTTAAAAATGGACGCTTAAAAGGTCAGCGAATGTGATAAAACGCGGAAAATAAATTGAAACCAAATTAGTAACTTCTAGTTTGAAATAAAATGTCAGCTTTGCACACGTGTTAGTACGCTGCGAAGAAGTTTCTGAGTTCTCTTAATAGATTCAGATATCTATGCAATCTGTAAAAACGTACATCACCATACATCGCTCAATACAAATATTAATTGAATCGCGAGATAATGATTTTATGAAAATCTCCATAAAGTGCGAATCTTCATATGCGAATCTCCATAAACAACTGCCTTAGCGTGGGTAGATGCATAATAGTACACCTGTATTCTTTTAGTAAATTTTATACGAGCAAAAAGTCTGTATTAGGCAACACTATCAATCAATTTATTTGTTGCTAGATATCATGAGCCTGTGACAGTATTAAGCAAGTAGTACGGTAGGCTACCATCAAATGCTAGATTTTCATCGAAATTTAAAAAGGGCAGTATATTCAAGGTGTTCTGCTGGAACTTACTACAGGTAAACATTGTTCCTTAGTATATGCAAGCTTCTTTTGCTCCCCTTTATATTCCTTTGTCTGGTTTTGTTAGGTCACTTTTTGGCAAAGACTGTAATGCGCCTCCCAACGCTGTTAGCCTTACGAGGGTCAAAAAGGTAAGCTGGCTTTATGCGCCATCTGTTGCGGTACGCAGCCCACCCTTCAATGCGCACAAGGGAGGGTGAACGCGGCTGAGGCACCAGAACACATGCGGGAAGCGAGGCCATAACCTGTGGCACTCACTGTTCCGTCTCAGCATGCCTCTTCACAGTCGCGGTTCTTCGCCCACTCCCCCATTTGCCAAGATACCGCTTGCCCCTGTAAACGCCAGCTTCCCGACGCTATACCGATCACTGCTGCAGTCAAAGTAGTGTTACGATAATTGCATTTCCCCGGTGAATGAAAGATTCGTCGAGGACCTATTCAGCAAGGGAGCAGCAGTATCCAGCAGCAATGGACAGGCAAAACCGAGGAATTTTCGCAAAGGAAGCTTCGCTTTATTATTGTTCTTACACGCGCTGTATGTTCTATTGATTACGATTTTGCACGACACTTCGTATTCCTTGAATTGCGTGGATTGAAAGATTGTTCCCATCTTAGCTTAAAAAATTTATTTTATCCTGAAGACATCAAAATACATCCCGAAGCCAAAGTTCACTAATGTTATTATTCCTTGCGCTAAGCACAATTTGGCCAATGACAACTCATTTCTTTCACCCTAGTGCCTTCGTTTTTTCTCAGTAATTTGATGTAACTTATAAAGACTATTGACAGAATCAGATGTATTCTCTCTCGTCTTCGTTCTCCTAAAGTGGCAGTCTACATTAGAGCTGTGCACGGGCCGTATTTCCGAGCCCAAGCCCGGCCCGGGCCCGCTGACTTTGTCGAAGGCCCGCCCGAGCCCGACGGCAAAGGGCTGCGAGCCCGCCCGGCCCGACCCGACGTACGAAAAACACGATCCCGGGCCCGGCCCGGCCTGGCCCGGCCCTGCTTTTTGAGGTTCGCTGCGGAAAACAAACATCGTTTTCCGGTAATCTTGGCATTTTATTGAGCATATCAAATATGATCAAACGACACCACGCGAAACAGTCTCTATTACACACATTACAAACTGTCGTGCAAAACAGCAAGCAGTCCAACGGTTCCGGCTTCAACGAAGTGCGGCGCTTTCGCATTAGGCAGCCCGCCGAACTGAAGTTACGTCGCTGCTTGCACTCGTCGCGGAATTGCTAATATATTTTTTTGCCAGCCTGGCAAGCTTGGGATATCTCTGCTGCTTGTTTTTTCAGAAGATTAAAACTTCAGATGGACAGGAGGGCGATTCCACAGAGAGATAATCGTAGAGCTCATCTTTTTGTAACTGCTACATTCTCACCACTGTCGTCCATTTGCTGAACTGCATTGGAAAGGAAAAGCACGGTTAAAAGACGGTCGCGGAAAAGGCGCTGTATGCGTGCTGGAAAACAATTCCCGCTCATGCTCTATATTTCGGGCTTGAGTCGGGCTTTGCGCCGGGCCCGAGCCCGGCCCGCTAAAACTCCAAGTAGCCCGAGCCCGGCCCGGGCCCGATGTGAAAATACGTCGGCCCGCCCGAGCCCGGCCCGCGGGCCGGGTCGGGCTCGGGCTTTCGGGCTACCCGGAGCGCGTGCACACCTCTAGTCTACATGGCTGAGGAGCAAAGAGACGCTTTTTCTTTCTGCCCCTCCCATTTATAACCAAGTTCTTGATTCCGACACTGTTGACTCGCTGTGTTAGCATAGTTACTACGGCATTGCAGTGCAGAGCTCTTGGGCATGGAGTGGATTCTGGACCATCAAAACCACAGTGCGGAGTAGGCGAACTGCAAAAATAGCAATGTGTTTAGGTTTGGGAACACGTTGAAGAACGCCAGCTGGTCAAAACTAATTCGCAGTTTACCCCTACCACGTGTCTCGTAATCATGTCTAGGTTCTGTCATGCAAAACACCAGAAGTTAAGTCTGATGCATTAACTATTCGCCTCACTCAAGTTCTTTCCCCTTCACGTTTGTTAACGGGTGAAATTCGAAAGCCTGGCAGTAGTGAGCCAAAGCTCCTCAGACAATAGCGGCACTTGGGGCCGGGACCGTATTCTTCAAGTTCAGTGCTCTGACCTACACAATCTTTAAATGTTCTCGTTCGCTGTAAGGATTTTCTTTATTAAAAGCCTTGCGAAGGGTCGCCTGGCGAAAAGCGGGCGCATTGCATACAGAGCAAGGTTGCCGGACCGGCGGGTTCACGTCGCGTTTTGCGGTGTTCGCGTGACGTTACGAAAGCATGGCTGATCCCTCCGTCATAGGAATTGGTCGCCGTGTACAATCTGTGTAGCTGAAGTCACGGATAGTTGCGCTTATATCCAGTAAGCGGTGCACTCTACATCAGTCACAGACGCAAGTGAGAGACAAAGTGACAGACATGACAAAGTGACATCATAATGTCACTTTGTCACTTTGACATGATAATGCTAAGCATGGTGCTCATGCTTAGCATTATCTTGCTTGTGAATGTCGCGCATCCGGGATTTGTGATTATCCACCAATAGTATTGAAGGGATTATTCGTCAAGTGCCAGTTCGTACAAAGATCAAGTACTACGTGACGCCAACAGGCAGAAAAAAAGTATCCCACATTCGCCGCAATGGCTGCGATCGGCGCTGACTAACACTCCTAGTAGGAATGGTCGAATAAAATGTTTAATCGATTAATCGTTAATCGTTCGTCGATTTCTCCTTTCATCGATTAACTGATTTCTATGTGATTTTTAATCGATTAATCGACATTTTTGATGCGTGCTTTGAAAAAGTTATCTCATTGTTTGAGAGGCATTGTTGCGTTTGATATCTACCGAAGTCTTTCTACCACTTGTGCGCATTTGCGCCTTCGCGAGAATGCGCACTTTCGTCCAATGGTTACAGGGGGCCCTTCGACGTCTTTGGGTGATGTCACGGATTGAAGGATTTGTGGCCATCATCCATGGAGGATTCTGTCACAGGTCGTATTACCTCGAAGCCTGCTTCCTCGAGCGCACCGAAATCGGAGGCGTTGTCGGCTACCACTCTGGTCGAAAAGACGGACCGAAATATGCACATGACGAAATCTCGCGAAAGCAAAGCAGAGACGACGGAGGGAAGAGGAATAAAAATAAGACGCTCGCACTCGGACGCCATCTTTTCCCCTCCGTTTGTACGTTAGATATTGTGGCGCCCTCATATACTATAATGCAGACTGA